>NC_083226.1:2522500-2557500 GCF_032191835.1 Heteronotia binoei
GGCTATCAGCTCTGTATTCTAATTAATCAATCAAATGTAGAAATGTATGTAGGAGTGTATCTTGTAATCTGGCATTTAAATCAGGCCTCTAGATGCTAATCCCCAGTTTTCTGTTTAATTCATCATAAGCAAATATCATTTTGTTGCAGTAACCTGTACTAAGGCAGAAGAGAGTAGGGCAGCCCTTAAACAGAGCTGCTTTCAATGGAGGAAAAAATGTATTGATTTGATTTTGTTGGGAGCTTTTGCACTGTTTTATCAATTATTTTCTGGGGAAAGATATTGACTTTCCAATTATCAAAAGGCTATGGCATCATGATCGTTGCTGCAAAATTAACAGAATTATTTTTCTGCAGACTGCCTGGGTATCTGATAAATTGTCCTTGGCTGAAAAATGAGCTACTCAGAAGCACCAGGGAGGTTCATAATGTCAGTGGCGTGTTGTAAAGATGTGCTGGGGGAAAGATTCTGCCACAGCCCTGGGCCATGTCAGCTGCTGAGTGAATCCCCCCACCCCCTTCCTGCTAACTGCGGTAGTTTGGTGGAGATGAAATGCTTTCAAATCATTGCTCAGCCTTGCTATGGCCATCGATAAAAGCTCTGTTATTGGAGATGATCTGAATCACTTTGGTGTTAATCATACTGTATATAACAGCAGCATATTTCTGTGTGATTCACTCGCTCCAATTAATCTTTCTGTTTAATTCAGTGTTGTCTTAGTTGCTGGGGAGTGAATTCACGTGCGATAGGTATTTTAGTAGTTTACCGAATAAATGAAAAGGAGAAACGGAAGCCTAGATTTTTTAAAAAGATACTTGATGCTTCTTGCAGCCACTCACATGCTGTTTTTTAAAGCAATTTAGGAATTATGTCCTCCTGTCTTAAAAGCTCCACCGTTTCTCCGCAATGAAAAATGCCCTTCCTTCCAGACAGGAGAGTGCGGGGCTATAAAGCAAGCTTTGCTTTCTTAATAAGAAGGAGTTTTTTCCAGTGGCTTCTCTGTAAAAAAAGAAGCAAGTTAAGAGTTTATTCTTTATATTTTTAGGTGCTTCACAGATAAGTAATTTTAAAATTGCGTAAAGGATGATCAGGCTGAATGGTGTTTGTAACAATATTCTTCTACAACCACACATATTTCACAATCAAGAATTGATCTTAGCAGTTATTCCTTGGGAAACTTGTAAAAAATGGCACAGATGGATTGCATGAGGACTCAGAGAGATTGCATGAGGACTTTGCCTTTGCCTTTGCTTTTTTTCATTCTGCATGACAGATCTGGGGGGAGGCCCAGGTGGTTTCCACTGGGGTAAAAATGGGGAAGTTGCCTCACACCTGTTAAGTTTCTTTTTTTTTTCAAAAGGAAAATAAACATGTAAATATTTACTGAAAACATTTCTATGCTGCCTTTCCACTGAATTCCGCTGCTCAAGACAGTTAACCTTATTTCCTGCAGCTTGCCCAGCCTTCAGGGGCAACTAATCAGAGGGCATTATCATAAGCCAGCCCAGAGGTGTCAAAGTCATTTGATACAAGGGTTGGATCAGACATAGATGTCACTTTGTTGGGTTGGGCCAAGTATGCTGTAAAGCGTAAAGCCGGGTACTGGAGATAAAAACTTAATAAGGACCCAGGCAGACCCAATTAATGATATTATTTGTACACTTCCCCCTCAGAGTGGCATGCACAGGACAGCCCAGTTGCCTCCCAGTCTCCACGCCAGTCCCCTGCCAGGTCTGCCCCTTCATCAGCCAATGAGCAGTATTTGACACCCCTGGCCTGGCAAGGTTACTGTAGCGTGGATCCAAGTGGCCAGGAAGGAAGGAAGGGAACCATCTTCTGGGCTATGTGAAGATGGAAAAAAGCATTATTATTTCTTTTTTGGAAGCAGAATTAATTTGCTTCTCTAGTAAAAATGCTGGGTCCGGAATAACATCTAGGCTCTGAACTGAGTCACTGTGGGCCAACTGAACCCCACCAATTATGAGAAGCATGACACCCTGCAAGATCTCAGCCTTCCTAACCAGCATCACCTCTGTCCAGCCTCAGCTTGCTCCCCATTAGCCATTCAACCACAGCAGCCAGCCACTGGCTTGGGACATCCGTAGCAGTGCTCATTTGGGTAGTTTGGACATTTGGGTGTCATCAGCTTTAAGTAAGCAAGATGGTTTTACGGACATCAGCACTTTAAGTTCTGCAGCGTTTTATTGAGTTCTTTTTAACTCCTTTTAACTCTAGTTGATCCTAATTGCCACCATATTAACAGAATTGGACTGCTGACGATTAAATAGATTGTTATTAATTTATTGGTTATTTAAATTGGAGTATTGTTTAATTGATTTGCTAATTGAGGAAATTGTATTTTTGGCAAATTAATTGGGGAAGGGTAATTGATTGGGAGGGCTTTTATAATTAAGGAGCCAGTGGAGTTAATTTATTTACTTAATTTTATTTACATTAGACTTTTATCCCGCCCTCTCCGCAAGCGGACTCAGGGCGGCTTACAACAGTCGTTCACACGATTTAAAACAATAAGTCAATAAAATCTATAAAACATTAAGACAATTAAGATTTAAAAACTATTCCACGGTGCTGTACCATTACTATGTTGGTGGTTCTGCTTTTTAGACAGTTGGTCACCGGGAACTCTAGCTGATGTCAGGTGGCAGCTCTCTCTCAGTTTAAGCATCAAAGGCCTGTCGAAACAATTCGGTCTTACAGGCCCTGTGGAATGTAGGAAGGTCCCACAGGGCCCTTATGGCCTCCGGGAGAGCATTCCATAACTCTGGTGCTGCCACCGAGAAGGCCTTGGCTCGTGTCAAACACAACCTGGCCTCCTTTGGTCCAGGGATGGACAGCAGATTTTTGTCCCTGATCGCAGTGCTCTCTGGGGGATATATGGGGAAAGGCGGTCCCGCAGATAAACAGGTCCCTGACCATAAAGGGCTTTAACGGTCAATACCAACACCTTGAAACAATTCGGAACACAATAGGTAGCCAGTGCAGCTCTTTCAGCACTGTCTGAATGTGCTCCCATCGAAGGAGCCTCATTAACAGCTGTGCCGCAGCGTTCTGCACTAACTGTAGTTTCCAAGTCAGCGTCAAGGGTAGCCCAATGTAGAGAGCATTACAGTGATCTATTCATAGCATGGATCACCATTCCTAAGTCATTGTGCTCCAGAAAAGGAGCCAGCTGCCACACCCGCCGAAGATGAAAAAAGGCGGATCTAATAGTGGCTGCTACCTGGGCCTCTGTTGTAAGGGAGGACTCAAGGAGCATGCCCAAGCTCTTGACCTTCAGGGCCGGTATCAATGACACCCCGTCTAGAGCTGGCAGCTGGACCCCTCCCCTTGGACCACCCCAGCTTAGATAGAGAACTTTCGTCTTCATCGGATTCAATTTCAGCCGACTCAGCCTAAGTCAGGATGCTACGGCTTGAAGAACCAAGTCCACATTTTCCGGGGTACAGTCGGACTGGCCACCCATCAATAGATAGAGCTGGGTGTCGTCTGCATATTGGTGACAACCCAGTCCATACCTCCTGACAATCATCCATGGCGACTCTAGGACTCAAATTGTTACAATGCCCACTCACCAGGCGGGGCACATGTTAGACTTGGTCTTTGCGGCAGGAGTTTTAGTGGATGATATTACTGCTGAAGCAGTGCCATGGTAAGACCACTATGCCCTCAAGGTTTGTGTGGATGTCCCACCCCAAGCCAGTTTAGGCGGCGAGCGTATTTTAGCTCGCCCGCAGAGCCAGATGGATCCAGAACAGTTCCAGATGGCTCTCTGGGATCCCTGGCCTCCTCCTTGGATGACCTGATGGAGTCTTGGAATGACAGACTCTCCAGGGCCATCGATGAGATCGCACCTCGGCGTCCTCTGCGCCCTCACCCAAGGCCGGTACCTTGGTATAACCAGGAGTTGCGGCAGCTGAAGCGACGACTCAGATGACTAGAGATGCAATGGCGTACTCGAGACGAAGCAACAAAAACATCTTATAGAGAGTTTATGAGGTCCTATGAGATGGCAGTCAAAGCCACAAAGAAAACATACTTTGCGGCCAAGATTGCGAATGCAATTTCGCGCCCGGCACAATTGTTCAATACAATTCGGACTCTTACAACACTGCCACAAGGCAGACCAAATTCTAATTGGAGATCGGCTGTGAGGCCTTTGCGAATTTCTTTGCAGATAAGATTGCGTCGCTCCGCCACGACCTTCCCGCCACATTGGAGACAGTATGTGAACTCGAGGCCCCGTGCCTGTCTTCTGGTTGTGTTCTGGATTGTTTCAATACTCTCAGCCTAGAGGAAGTTGACAGGATCCTTGTGTCTGCACGCCGTACAACTTGTGATTTGGACCCCTGCCCCTCCTGGCTTATTAAAACTTTCCAGAGGGAGCTCAGATATCCTGTACGGGATATCGTGAATAGATCCCTTGTGGAAGGGCGTTTTCCAGCACCTCTTAAAGAGGCGGTGGTCCGCCCTCTCCTGAAAAAATCGACACTAGATCCAGCCGAATTGGCACATTACCGGCCGGTCTCGAATTTACCCTTTTGGGGTAAAATTATTGAGAGGGCAGTGGCATTGCAGTTACAGAGCTTTCTGGAGGATGCTTCCGTTCTCAATCCCCACCAGTCCGGCTTTCGCCCGGGCCATGGGACGGAGACAGTGCTGGTCGCCCTGGTGATCTTCAGCGGCACCTGGATCGAGGCGGCTCGGCGGTACTGATGTTGTAAGACCTATTGGCAGCGTTCGATACTGTCGACCTTCGGTTGCTGACTTGCCGTCTCGCCAATACGGGGATTCAGGGGTTGGCTCTACAATGGCTTTCCTCTTTCCTTGATGGTCGGGGACAAAGGGTGGCAATTGGGGGTGAACTGTCATGGAGACACACGCTTGATTGCGGGGTGCCTCGGGGCGGTGCTTTCCCCGATGTTGTTCAACATCTACATGCACCCCCTTGCCCAGATTGCCCGGAGGTATGGGTTGGGTTGTCACTAGTATGCTGATGACACCCAGCTCTATTCACTAATGGACGGACGGCCTGACAGTGTCCCAAAAAATCTGGACCTGGAGTTGCAAGCCATGGCTGGATGGCTTAGGCTGAGTAGATTGAAACTAAATCCAGCGAAGACAGAGGTCCTTTGCTTGGGTCGGTGTGGCCCGGGAAGAGAAATTCCCCTACCGGCCTTTGACGGTGCGCCATTGACAATGGCGCACAGGGTCAACAGCTTGTGGATACTACTGGAACACAAAATCTCCTCACTATCCCCGGGCCAAAAGAAGCCCGCTTGAAATCCACCAGAGAAAGGGCTTTCTCCGTTATGGCCCCCACATGGTGGAATCAGCTGCCGGAGGAGGTGAGGGCCCTGCGGGACCTGGTTCAGTTCCGCAGGGCCTGTAAGACGACCCTCTTCCAGCTAGCTTACACCTAGCTAGGATGAAAACTCGATGTCACTTGGCCAGATGTCTGTTTATATGTAATCGAAATGTTAACTGGTTTTTAAGGTTTTAACTGTTTTAAATATTTAATTGTTTATATACTTAAATTGTTTAATTTTTATGTTTGACCAATTTTTGGACGCCGCCCTGAGCCACTCGTGGGAAGGGCGGGATATAAATCACGAATAAATAAATAAAAAAAATACTGGAGCCTGCCCTGACAATGGAGGCCCAGACAGCAGCTACTGCTAAGTCCGCATTCTTTCATCTTAGGCGGGCGAGGCAGTTGGCCCCTTTCCTGGAGCATGGCGACCTGGCAACAGTGAGCCATGCAACGGTCACCTCGAGGTTGGATTACTGTAATGCCCTCTACATGGGGATGCTCCTGTGCTGAACCCGGAAGTTGCAGCTAGTGCAGAATGCCGCTGCCCGGCTTTTATTAGGACTCCCCAGGTGGGAGCACATTCAGCCGGGGCTTCGGGGACTGCACTGGCTGCCAATAATATACCGGGTTTGGTACAAGGTGCTGGTTATTACCTTTAAAGCCCTATATGGCCTAGGACCTACCTACCTTAGGGACCGTCTCTCCCCACATGTTCCCCAGAGAGTGTTTAGATCTGGTTCCCAAAGTCTGCTAGTAATCCCCAGGTCGAAGGAGGCCTGTCTGAAGTCAACTAGGGATAGGGCCTTTTCAATCACAGCCCCCTGCTGGTGGAACCAGCTACCAGAAGAGGTGAGGGCCTTGCGGAACCTTGGCCAGTTCTACAAGGCCTGTAAGACGGTCCTCTTTTGGTTGGCATATAACTGACTGGTACCTAAAAACTGTGAAGGAATGGTTGTGAGAATAGCACCGAACTGTTAGATTGTTTTTTTGTTTTAATTATTGTAAATTATTCAATGTATTTTAATATTTATTAACTTTATTGTTTTGAATTCTATGTTGTAAGCCGCCCTGAGCCCGCCTTGGTGGGGAGGGCGGGATATAAATCGAATAAATAAATAAATAAATTGATGACATTCAGCTCCAAAATCATTAGTAATTTTTCCTAGGGGTTTTCCATAGAGTGGGGAGGGGGTGGGCTCCCTCTTGGGTATCCTGCCCCCCCAGGGAAAGAACATAAGGTGTAAAACTGGGTCCTACACTGATGAAAATTGGCTTCCAAAAGCAAGGCTTTAAGCCCAGTCCCCAAATAAAGGACTGATATCGATCCAAAGCGTGTCATGTCAATGCAAAACAAATCATGTCAGACTAACCTTATCTCTTTTTTTGAGAAAGTTATTATTTTGCTGGATCAGGGGAATGCTGCAGACATAGTTTATCTTGATTTTAGCAAGGCTTTTGATGAGGTTCCACATAATATTCTTGTGGACAAATTGGTAACATGTGGTTTAGATCCTACCACTATTAGGTAGATCTGTAGCTGGTTGGCAGATTGCACCCAGAGTGCTTGTTAATGGTTCCTCATTATCTTGGAGAGGAGTGACAAGTGGAATGCTTCAAGGATCTGTCCTGGGGCCTGTTTTGTTTAATATCTTTATAAATTATTTAAATGAAGGAATAGAGGTAATACTTATTAACATTGCAGTTGATACTAAATTAGTAGGGTTAGCAAATATGATAGAAGACAGAGTCAGGATACAGGATGATCGTGACCAGCTGTAATAGTTATAACAAATAAAATGAATTTTGACAGAGATTAATGTAAAGTTCTGCATTTAGGTAGGAAAAAAATCAAATGCATAATTATAGGATGGGGGAGACTTATTTTGGCAGTAGTTTATGCAAAAAGGATCTAGGGGTTTTAGTGGACTATACATTGAACATGAGACAGCAGTGTGATGAGGTAGCTTAAAAGGCAAATGTGATTTTGGACTGTATCACCAGAAGTATAGTGTCCAGAACATGTGAAACGATGGTATCACTTTACTCTGCTCTGGTTAGACCTCTCCTAGAGTATTGTGTTCAGTTTTGGGCACCACAATTTAAGAAGGATAAAGACAAGCTGGAACGTGTACAAAGGAAGGTAATGAAGATGGTGAGTGGTTTGGAGACCAAGTCCTATGAGGAACGGTTGAAGGAGCTGGGTGACTCTAGCCTGTGGAGGAAATAACTGAGAGGTGATATGATCACCATCAAGTACTTCAAGGGATGTCATATAGAGGATGGTGTGGAGTTGTTTTCTGTTGCCTCAGAAGGTAGGACCAAAACCAACAGGTTGAAGTTAAATCAGAAGAGTTTCCAACTAAACATTAGGAAGAACTTCCTGACAGAGCGGTTCCTCAGTGGAACAGCCTTCCTTGGGAGATGGTGGGCTCTCCTTTAGAGGTTTCTTAACAGAGACTAGATGGCCATCTGACAGCAATGCTGATTCTGTGAACTTAGGCAGACCATGAGAAGGCGGGCAGGAAGGATCACACATCAGTGCTTCGTTCTCCTGGCCCAGGGAAGTGCTGTCTGACACTTTGGGGTCAGTCAGCAATTTTTCTCCAGGCCAATTTGGTAAGGGATCCTTTTGGTTTTTGCCATCTTCTGGGCATGGAGCCTGCAGGGGTCATGGGGGATGTATGTGTGTGGGGGGGAGGTATTTGAATTTCCTGCATTGGGCAGAGGGTTGGACTAGATGACCCTGGAGGTCCCTTATAACTCTATGACTCCTTCCGTTCTCCCTTCTTCCTTCCAGTTTTTGAACAATATGGCAAGGTTCAAATTAAACCAGTTAGAAGAACACAAGGAGGGGCATCCCATTCAAACTGAGATAATCAACTATAGCCACCAGCACCCTCTCCATCCCATAGCAGAGACTGAACCCAGGAACAACCTGGAGTTGTTCTGCATCCTCTCTCTCATTCACCTTGCCCAGAAAGGCCACACTAGAGACTGTACAATAATTGGCTATGCCATTCTTCTTTAGTGATGGCTTTATTGGGGGGGGGGGGGTTAAATAACAGCTGTAACTTTTCTGATTTAAGAATGTGATTTAACAAAATGTTAAGAAGAAGACTGCAGATTTATACCCCACCCTTCTCTCTGAATCAGAATCAGCGGCTTACAATCTCCTTTATCTCCTTCCCCCACAATAGACGCCCTGTGAGGTGGGTGGGGCTGAGAGAGCTCTTACAGCAGCTGCCCTGTCAAGGACAATTCCTACAAAAGCTATGACTGACCCAAGGCCATTCCAGCAGTTGCATGTGGAGGAGTGGGGAATCAAACCCGGTTCTCCCAGATAAGAGTCCACGCACTTAACTACTACTGGTGTAGTGAGAATATGAACTGGCAGTAGGTATACTTACTGAGAATTAAAACTGAGGGCCTTCAGCTAAGTATTTAGATGGTGAAGCGATCCTGTGGATTGGATTTGGAGCTTGCCCCAAGTCATACAGTATCCTAACACACCACAAAAACTGAGGAAATGTTCCTCAATTAATTAGAGCAGTGGAACTCAAACACACATTTTTTGATGCTGCCGAAGAATTCTAGGAGTTTCACTGGTTGATCCAGCTCAAATGAGCCAAAGAGTGAAGTCAAGAATTCTTATGTGCAAAACATGTGCTGTTTTCCTGTTTTCATTTTTGATTCACAGGGAAATGTGGAGTTTGCTCCTTGCCCTATAATTAACCTATCAAATGTGCTATTTTTGTGTTGTATGAAACAATATATGAGTAATTTATGGGCAATGGCATAACAGCAGATGTTTTTGCAGCTTTGCACTTACCGTAAGTGGCAAAATCCTCTTGTTTCCCCACTTTTTAAAATCTGAGGAGAGAGATTGATGTAGCTTACTGCCAGGTTTAAAATGCTCCATATATTAATTTGTCTAAAAGCATTAACGTCTGTAACAAGCATGTCTCAAAATGTTCCATATTAAAAGCCCTGTCTTTTGTGAGCACAGTAACCTAGTGGGTTTTATTTTCCATGTTATGGCATTAACTCTTATTTGTACAAGAGCTGCAAGGTGAGACATTTCAGCATGTTGGAAAGAGATACACCTTAGAAACATTCTTGTTACTTCCAGTTCTGCCTGCCCCATATGGTGCCCCAACACCAGTCAAGTGGAAGGAAACAAAAATTGCTGACACCATGTAAAAAGTAGACAGGGGTTTGCTTTATAAGCAAAAGTTCACTTGTCAGGCCATTCACTTCTCTGTGCATGGATACTTCCAGAGTTTTCAGTGGTTTTTAAAACAACTGTTGCGAAAGGAAACAGGTAGTGGCTTAATATATATATATTCATTGAGGATATCTGAGCTCTGAAGCAGTGGAAAATGAGCATATACTCTATGACACAACATTCAGATTCACAGAGAACTCTAAAGGGGATAGAGCAACCCAGTAATTTTTAAAGGATTTCATTACTACTTTGAGCACATACCTACATGGTCTTCCTCAGGAGAGATCCATACATTGGCTATCCTGGCTTTTGTGTATTACACAATATTTAAGAATAGGGGTGGAATTCTAGCAGGAGCTCCTTTGCAAATTAGGCCACACCCCCTGGTGTAGCCAATCCTCAAAGAGCATACAAGGCTCTTTTTTTGTAAGCTCTTGGAGGATTGGCTACATCAGAAGGGTGTGGTCTAATATGCAAAGGAGCTCCTGCTAGAATTCCACCCCTGTTTAAGAAACTCAAATTAACACATCACTATGCCATGAGCAATAGTTATTTTGACTGAAATTTGGACAAAGAAATTATTTTTAGGTGGGGGGGAGATGAGGTAAGAAAAACTTGAGTGGGAGATGATGAAAGAGAAGACCACCAGGCCAGGGAGCTTTCACCACCAGCTGCTGAAGAGACTGGACCACCACTGGGCTGACAAATTTCAGTTAGTTTAGTTGTTTGGTCTTATTATTATTCTAAACTGTAAATTTCCTTTGAGATTCGTGGCATCTCAATACAACCAGTAAGATTGGTAATAAAATTGCATGCTCAGGCTGTTCTCCACAAAAGTTTTGGAAATTTTTATCCCAGTGTTAAAGGCCATGCCAGCAGAGAAGTTTGTCACTCAGTACCAGGGCTTTTTTTGAGCAGGAACGCACAGGATCCCAGTTCCAGCGGGCTTGGTGTAAGGCCTAATATGCAATGATTTCCTGCCCAACAGTACCTTCTGTTGCTTTCTGTGGCATTAAATGTTGGCTGACATGATACTTCATTTAACAAACAGAAACCACTTCTACATACCTTAGCCTAGGCATTGTTTTTGCCCCAAAAGTGACCTCCCATGAGAGGAAGGCACTTCTCCTGTAGTCCCCTCTAGCTGCAGGTCTCCAAACCAGACCCCTAGGCACCAGGAGTGGTTTTGTGAGGGGTACTTTGGGGGGGGGGCGGCTGTAGGAATGCCCCATACACAAATGGAAGTACTACTGGAGAGTCAACCCATTAAAAAAGGTAAAGGTAGTCCCCTGTGCAAGCACTTGTCATTTCTGACTCTGGGGTGACTGACCTTGGAAGGATGGAAGGCTGAGTCAACCTTGAGCCAGCTACCTGAACCCAGCTTCTGTCGGGATCGAACTCAGGTCATGCGCAGAGCTTGAACTCCTTAGACTCCCCGTGCTGCAGAGTGGGGTGTCTAAAATACAGTCTATATGTTTCTGTCATCTGAAACCTATATGAGAAACCTGTGCTTTCAAAGATAACTTGCAGGCAGTAAGGACTATATGTATTTTGGCCATGGAAATACTTCCACATCACTTTCATGAAGAAACTGGGAATGTGAAAGTTCTATAATCACACTACTGATTTTACAGTTTAAAAAGTCTAAATTGACACATCACTGAAAACGCCTCCAACTGCAGCTACCTCCAGCTCATATGGCAAAGAAGAATCAAGGAATATCATGAGAAAAAGAGAAGAAAAAAGAATCAGAGTAGATATTCGACTTAGGGTTGTGATTGGAAGCATGCATCATTCAAAACCACTTGCTTCCCAACATATTTGTTTACTTTGCTTCTAGTCTGCCTTTCTCGTTGAGAGGAATATGCAAGCAATCAACAGTGCAATAAACTGGCGTGCAAAATTAGAATAGCACGCTAAGCCATATACCATATGCAGTAAAAAAACTGTAATAGATACAACAAATAATGATGCAAGTGTAGATCTGGGAAACGGTGCAGCGGTTGCGTGCATATAGGGAACAAAGCAATGGGAACTGTCAAAATTGGAGGCATCAACTGTGACCCTGTTCCCTTTAGAAGAAATCCCTCCTGAGCAATTAGAGAAACAATACAACAATATAATACATAATATTAACAAAAAGAGTGAAGAAGACTACTTGAAATTTCACAATATACAACCCAGTTTGTAATCAGGCTGAACATAAGAACATAAGAGAAGCCCTGTTGGATCAGGCCAGTGGCCCCTCCAGTCCAACACTCTGTGTCACATAAGAACATAAGAGAAGCCATGTTGGATCAGGCCAATGGCCCCTCCAGTCCAGCACTCTGTGTCACATAAGAACATAAGAGAAGCCATGTTGGATCAGGCCAGTGGCCCCTCCAGTCCAACACTCTGTGTCACATAAGAACATAAGAGAAGCCATGTTGGATCAGGCCAGTGGCCCCTCCAGTCCAACACTCTGTATCACATAAGAACATAAGAGAAGCCCTGTTGGATCAGGCCAGTTGCCCCTCCAGTCCAACACTCTGTGTCACATAAGAACATAAGAGAAACCCTGTTGGATCAGGCCAGTGGCCCCTCCAGTCCAACACTCTGTGTCACATAAGAACATAAGAGAAGCCATGTTGGATCAGGCCAGTGGCCCCTCCAGTCCAACACTCTGTGTCACATAAGAACATAAGAGAAGCTCTGTTGGATCAGGCCAATGGCCCCTCCAGTCCAACACTCTGTGTCACATAAGAACATAAGAGAAGCCATGTTGGATCAGGCCAGTGGCCCCTTCAGTCCAACACTCTGTGTCACATAAGAACATAAGAGAAGCCATGTGGGATCAGGCCAGTGGCCCCTCCAGTCCAACACTCTGTGTCACATAAGAACATAAGAGAAGCCATGTTGGGTCAGGCCAATGGCCCCTCCAGTCCAACACTCTGTGTCACACAGTGGCAAAAAAAACCAGGCAAGTGTCAGGAGGTCCACCAGTGGGGCCAGAACTACAGAAGTCCTCCCACTGTGCCCCCCCAAGCACCAAGAATACAGAGCATCACTGCCCCAGACATAAGAGAAGCCATGTTGAATCAGGCCAATGACCCCTCCAGTCCAACACTCTGTGTCACACAGTGGCCAAAAACCAGGCGCCATCAGGAGGTCCACCAGTGGGGCCAGGACACCAGAAGCCCTCCCACTGTGCCCCCCCACCTCAAGCACCAAGGCTGTCCGGTCTCAGAAGCTCAGCGGAGTTGGCTCTGGCTAGTATTGGGATGGAGACCCCCAAGGAAGTCCAGGGTCGCTACACAATGGAAGGCAATGGCAAACCACCTCTGCTCATCTCTTGCCTTGAAAACCTCACGAGTCTGTTGCGACTTGACCGCACTTTCCACCATATGTAATAAAAGGATGGCATAAAAATTATTCTTACTTAGTGGGGTTTTTTTTCCCTGTCATGGACAAATATTCAACCAATTTTATGAGCCCTGCAATTCATCAAGCACGTGGGTAATTGAAAAAATCCGGCGGCTTCCATTGTGAAGAAACCACCCTCTTAGAATTTCTGTGCACGTCTGCTTTTGTGCTGGTGTCATGGGGGGGGGGGGGCAGGTTAGAGGAGGCCTGTCGCATCTCCACTTACGGCAACGTGTTTTGACCACCTGTGACTATCCACATGGCCATCTCTGTGCAGAGACATTTGGTCACCAAAATGGCTCCTCAGCCTGAGTACTCTTACTCCAGAGGCCCCAGGCCTTCCTGATGTCCACACAGAGGCCGCTGTTGAGTGTAGGCAGCCCAGAGGCACAGATGCAAGCGCCATCCCCAAAGAGCCAGGGTGCCGACATGGTTGAAGGTTCAGACCAGGATCTGGGAGACCCAGCTATGGATCCCCATTTGTGCCATGGAAGCTTGCTGGGTGACCTTGGCCAGTCACACACTCTCAGCCTAACCTACCTCACAGGGTTGTTGTGAAGATAAAACAGCGGAGAGCGGAACAATGTAAGCCATTTTGGATCCCCACAGGGGAGAAAGGTGGGGTACAAATCATAGAGTTGGAAGGGACCTCCAGGGTCATCTAGTACTGCAGTCGGAGCCCTCTGCTCATGACCTGAGTTCGATCCCAGCGAAAGCTGGTTCAGGTAGCCGGCTCCAGGTTGACTTAGCCTTCCATCCTTCTGAGGTCGGTAAAATGAGTACCCAGCTTGCTGGGGGGTGGGGGGGAAGTGGAGATGACTGGGAAAGGCAATGGCAAACCACCCCGTAAAAAGTCTGCTGTGAAAACGTTGTGAAAGCAACATCACCTCAGAGTCAGAAACAACTGGTGCTTGCACTGGGGACTGCCTTTACTTTTACCTTTAAGTTCACAGGATCTTCATTGCTGTCAGATGGCCATCTAGCTTCTGTTTAAAAACCTCCAAGGAAGGAGAGCCCACCACCTCCCGAGGAAGCCTGTTCCACTGAGGAATCGCTCTAACGGTCAGGAAGTTCTTCCTAATGTTGAGCCGGAAACTCTTTTGATTTAATTTTAACCCACTGGTTCTGGTCCTACCTACCAGGGAGCAAGCCTTCTCCGCAATGGCCCCTCGATGGTGGAATCATCTACCAGAGATGGTGCGAGCCCTGCGGGACTTGAATCAATTCCGCAGGGCTTGTAAAACATTTCTTTTTCAGCTGGCTTTCGAAACAGAACCTGGCTAAACTGATGAAATTGATGTGTAGCCATCCAGCCATCTTGTGGATATTATGACCCATAGTAATGTAGCACCTTTTATCTATTTTAACTAACTTATTTATTATGTTATTGATTTAAAATTGCTGTTGTATTGTATTGTTTTATTGAACCATGGATTTCCATGCTTGTGAGCCGCCCTGAGCCCGCCTTTGGCGGGGGAGGGCGGGATATAAGAATAAATTTATTATTATTATTATTATTATTACCTTCCGGGGTCACAGAAAACAATTCTGCACCATCCTCTCTATGACAGCCCTTCAAGTCCTTGAAGATGGTGATCCTATCACCTCTCAGCTGCCTCCTCTCCAGGCTAAATATGCCCAGCTCCTTCAACCTTTCCTCATAGGGTTCGGTCTCCAGACCCCTCACCATCTTTGTTGCCCTCCTCTGGACCAATAAAATAAATTTCTTTTTCCTGGGACTGATACGATTGTATATTCCTGTGGACTGAAACCAGGATCCCGCCCCCTCCAAAGGCAGGAGTACAGTTTCACATGAACTGTCCTACGGAAGCCTTTGAGTGAAACACAAATATCTGCCTGGCAGGCAGTCTCCGAAGTTTATTTGAAAGATTAACAAGCTCCACTTTCTCCCGCCCAAGTGGGAGAAATGTCGCCTTGCTGAAATGAGCGGGGAGTTGACGTGCCAGATATTTATTTCTGGATTTCAGCATTTTCAAAGGAAGGGGTCTAATTGCAGTTCCAAGTCCCTTCCATGGAGGCTCGACATGTACATGTTTTATGAGCCTATTTACTTCAGTGTGCACTGAGGAATTGTCGTTACCATAGCAATGATTACATCATCTCATTCCACTGCTGGTTTGGAGATATAAAACAATGCATGTGTCACCTGAACTGTGATCATTTTCTATGCAAGGGCTGCATGTTGAGATTTTGGTTGTTGCTCACCTTGCCAAATAAGCAACACAGACTGGTTTTATAAAATATAGACTGTTTTAGGGGGTTGTGTGTGTGTGTGGGGGGGGGGGGGGTTGGCTATATCTTTGGTCCCTGGTGCGTCCCCTGCTTCAAATCCTTGCCTAAAGAGCAGAGTCAGCAAAGTGTCCAGTGTGTCTGCTGTGCACTCCAGCATTTGGCTCAGAGGGGAAAAAATGCAGAAGTGTATATTCGATAGCAGTGTGACAAAATTATACCCAAACAGGTGAAACCTAACTTCTGTAGACCACTGATTAAATTATATCTGTACTAACCCACAGCAAAGAGTACTAGCTGACAGCTCAGAAGTTACTTATTCTAGGTCCGCATGAACACATAAAGTGGCCTTATACCGAATCAGACCCTTGCTCCATTAAAGTATTCTCAACTGGAATCCCCCTACCAACTTTTGATGGTGTGCCACTTGCAATGGTGCCCAAGGTCAGAAGCTTGGGGGTGCTACTGGACCTTCATTGACAATGGAGGCCCAGATAGCAGCCACTGCCAAATCCTCCTTTTTCCATCTTAGGCAGGCAAGGCAGTTTTCAACTGTGGCGACCTGGCAACTGTGATCCATGTTACGGTCACCTCGAGATTGGACTACTGTAACGCTTTCTACATGGAGCTGCCCTTGTCTCAAATCCGGAGACTGCAGCTGGTGCAGAATGCAGTGGCTAGGATGTTATTGGTACTCCCCGTGCGGGAGCACATACAGCCTGGGCTGCAGGAATTGCACTGGCTGCCGATAGTGTACCAGATTCGCTACAAGGTGCTGGTTATTACCTTTAAAGCCCTATATGGCCTGCCTACCTGCCTACCTAAGGGACCGTCTCTTCCCATATATTGCCCAAAGGGTACTTAGATCAGGGACATGGAACTTGTTATCGATCCCTGGGCCGAGGGAGGCAAGACTGAAGACCACTCGGGAGAGAGCCTTCTCTACAGCAGCCCCCTATTGGTGAAACCAACTTCTGGAAGAAGCAAGAGGCTTGCGGGACCCTGCTCAGTTCTGCAAGGCTTGCAAGACAGCTCTATTTCAACTTGCTTTTAATTGATAGCTACAAGCGGGCGGAGGTTACCAGTATCGAGGCACTGCTGCTGAAGACGCAGCTGCGCTGGGCAGGGCATATTTCTAGGATGGAAAACCACCGCCTTCCCAAGATTGCCCTGTATGGCGAACTCTCCACCGGCCATCGAAATAGAGGGGCACCAAAGAAGAGGTACAAGGACTCCTTGAAGAAATCCCTTGGCACCTGTCGCATCAACCATCACCAGTGGTCTGACCTAGCCTCAGATCGCAAAGCATGGAGACACACCATCCACCAGACTGTCTCTTCCTTTGAGAATGCACGCATAGCTGGTCTTGAGGACAAAAGGAGATTGAGGAAGAATCGCACTGCTACAGCACCAACCCTAAATCAGACTTTTCCCTGCAGCCACTGTGGCCGGACCTGCCTGTCCCGCATTGGTCTTGTCAGCCACCAGCGAGCCTGCAGCAGACGTGGACTATTGCACCCTTCTTAAATCTTCGTTCGCGAAGCCAAGCCGAGAGAGAGAGAGAGAGAGACATATGAGGATACTCAAGAAGACTGAAGTTATTGGAATCTACCATTAGCACCAAATTGTTTTAATATGTTTTAATTGTTATACTGTTTAAGGTTTTACTTAGTTAATGCTCAGTACTTGTAAATGTTTTTATTGTTGTAAGCCGCCCTGAGCTTACTTCGGCGCGGAGGGCGGGATATAAATCCAATAAAATAAATAATTAAATTGAGACTAGCAACAGCTCTCCGGGGTCTTGGACTGAGGTCCTTCACATCACTTGATATTGGATCCTTTTAACTGGAGATGCTGAGGATTGAACCTGGGACCTTCTGCATGCCAAGCAGATGCTCTGCCACTGAGCTTTTCAGTATTGCACAGGACATGATTGTGGTTTGGGTTTTCAAAAGAGTTTGGCCCCAGAACTTACATATTACCTTGGAGCCTGTGAGTAATAAAGACAGGTTGCTTACCTGTAACACGCTCGACCAGCATCTCGGTCCTGATCGGCGAAGTCTCAGCCGATGTGACCGTCAGGGCCGCGGCCTCACCCATCTTTTGAGGATGAAGTGTCGACTCAACCAAAGCCGCTGAAAGCCTCGCCGCTCAATTCTTACGAGTTTGCTTGGAGAAACTCAGACAGTGTGCGCAAGAATCGATGCGATGTCGCTTGCCCAGACAGAGGAGACGGAGGGAATGGCCGTGGGGGGGGGCAATCTTCTTCCCACAGGAGCGGCACCTCTTAAAAACCCCCAACATCTTTCCATAGTAGCCCAGGAAAAAAACCCCACCCAGGAAAGTCTCTAAGGGGGAAAACACGGGGGGGGGGGGGAACCAAGCCCCGAAGGGCAAGTCCAACAAACTTTTTTTTAAAAAAACACTAACTATCTAACAACTAACTAACTACACTAAGAAAATAACAAACCAGCTATATACAACAGGAAAAAAGCAATCTAAGATTACTTTACCGACCAGGGACACGAACGGAGATCCTCTCAGCGCAGCGGTCAGAAAGGAACTGGCGGGATCCTCGCTCTGGCGTCGGCAAGCATGTGCATTGGGACGCCTGCGCATGCCCGTTGGTGCCGAACACAAAAAAATCCCGGGCTTTTTAGATACCGATTTGGGGATCGGCACAAGCGCTTTATCCCATGAGCGTGAAGTACAGAGACCACGAAGAAGATCCAAGAGTGTCTCTGAGCTCCTGCAGAGTGATTTTTCTCATCATTAAGGAGAAGTCTGCAGAAGGAGTTTGTGGTAGAGCTCACCTACTTCTCTTCAAAACCAGATATGGGGACAGAAAATGGAGTTGGGGTTCTAGTTTGTTGTAGTAGTTGAGTGTGCGGACTCTTATCTGGGAGAGCCGGGTTTGATTCCCCACTTCTTCACTTGCAGCTGCTGGAATGGCATTGGGTCAGCCAGAGCTCTCCCAAAGTTGTCCTTGAAAGGGCAGCTGCTGTGAGAGCCCTCTCAGCCCCACCCACCTCACAGGATGTCTGTTGTGGGGGGAGAAGATATGGGAGATTGTAAGCTGCTCTTAGTCTCTGATTCAGACAGAAGGGTGGGGTATAAATCTGTGGTCTTCTTCTAGTGTGTATTGTATTTGCTTCCCTTTGTTTTCAGATGTATAAGCAAATATGGTGGATGTTGTGCTGGCACTGATGCTTCTCTTTTTAGAGCCTCTCATTTTGAATGCAGATTCAAGTCTCAGACACCTTTGCTTTATTAAAAGCTCTAACCAATCCCCGTATTTTATAAATCATTGAAATATCTGGGTGCAGTTATTTTGAAGAATTTAAATAGACTTCAGCAGTTAAATTTCCATCCAGTGATCCAACAAATAAAAGATGTTAAAAGATCGTCAAATACACTTGGCCATTATGGGCAGAACCAGTGCTAGAATAATGGTGGTGTTGCCAAAATTAAATTCTTTCTTTCAAATACTTCCCATAGTAATTGAACCAGAAGACTTACTAAAACAACAAAAGATATTCATCAGCTTTATTTATAAAGGTAAAAGATGATGATATATAAAGATTTCAAGACAGAAGAGATTGGATCAAGGAGTTTGGGGAGAACCTAGTATAAGTAAACACTGTAAGACAAACCGCTTGATATCATACTTTGAGGGTGGAATTAGTGGGGAAAATATTTTTGGTGGGAGGGAATAAGTGAGAGACATGAAATGGGTTGAGAACCCTTTTCTATACACTATGTTAAAAAATTGGAAGAAATTGATAAATTAATTCCATAAATGTTTCTGCTGCATCTACTTGCATTACACCCCAATTTTTCTTACATAAATAAATGGGGATTTACAGAATGCAGAGACTTTTATAAAAACGGAACCCACCCACCCACCCTTACTGCAGCACAATTAAAAGAAAAGTTGCAAGGTGTCCCAATGAATTGGATCCCTCTCCATCAATTACATCACTTAATTGTGAATCCTGCAGTAGGGCAAAATGTTGAATAACTTCTAAAATATATCTTTACTTAGTTGAAAGAGATACAGATATGTCGAATGGATGATATTGGGATAGAAATAGAACAAAATATATACAATAAATTATGGATGAATCAAACAAGTATCAATAACCCTTAGGAAGAATTCTTTGAAACTACTACATTGATGGTATATTACTCAGGTACATCTTGCAAGAATAAATAATACAAACAAAACCAAATGTTGGAGAAATTGCAGTCAACAAGGGGATTACACCCACATGTGGTGCTGATGCACTGTAGTGTCACAGTTTTGGGGAAAATATTTACAGAAATAAAAAAATATTGTGCTTCAAATCATTTATGCCACTCCACCATTGGCTTTGCTAACAATTTGGCGGGGGGGGGGGGGGCGCAAAATGGAAAATGCAGGGCTTTTTTTTTTTTTTAGCAGGAACTCCTTTGCATATTAGGCTACACACATATCAACTTAGAGTAGTCAAAGGTAAAGCTAAAATGTCAGATTTTTATAAAATGTGGCATGATTTTATTTCATATACAAATCAGAAACGTATTCAACATCTATCCAAGCCTTTCCTCAAATAAAAGAATTAAGTATATACCGTACAAATAATAATAACTTTAAAAAAAAGTCCCCTGTGCCATTAATGTCATTTTTTCTTTTCGCTATACTTTGTAAAATAAATCAAAAGGTGTGTTAAATGTTAATCCCTCTGTCAATAATCTGATTCAAAATTGGCTTCCTTCTGTATTTTGTGTGTTTTTAATTTAATCTCGTTTCTATGTTTTGTAATTTTTGTAATTCTATGTTTTGTAATTATCTTTTTTTTCTTGATTGTTTGTCTTGAGCAGTAGTTGTTTCTTTTTGATCTTCTTCGTGGTCTCTGTGCAGTCCCACACATGGGTCTTGCCGCAGGCAACGGATCCATACCTCGGAGCTCCAATAGCTCGCCTATAACGTCTTTTGGCGCGCTTTCCTCCCGCTCTGGGGAGCAGGCAGCGACCGCGCATGCCTGGAGCGGGGGGAGAGCGCCCATTCCACTCAGTTTCTTTCCTACCGCCGCCCGGACAACACCTTCCTCGCTGCGTTCCTCCTTAGCTCGTCCTTTACCTACATCTCTTCACCTTTTCCTCAACTGGTATCGTATTTTTCTCTTTTATATCTTCGCTTCGTCCCGGAAAATTTAAAAAAAAAAAAAAAAAAAAACCGCTTCTGCGCTATCTTTCCCCTTTTCTCCCTTCCCCCCCCTCCCTTGTCCGGAGCGCATGGAAGGGAAGGTTACTTTCAAAAAGTGCACGCGCTGTGGGACCAAAATCCCTACTACAGACGGCCACAGCCACTGCCTTTTCTGCTTGGGCGAATCTCACCGAGTTGATTCCTGCCCTCATTGTGCGAACTTCGGAAAGCAGGCCCGGAAAAACCGTGCGGCAAGGCTCCGGAGTTTCCTGATTGAATTGTCCTTAAGGGCTATGCCCGCATCGGACTCGCCGCCTCCCCAACAGCAAGCGGGAGATTCGGCGTCTACGGACGTGTCTCTCTCCAAACAGAGGCACAAGTCCGATAAAAAGTCTTCGAAGCACGCCGAGACCGGCCATAAGGCTTCGAAAAAATCGCGCCATCTCGAATCTACGGATCCGGCGCACAAGAAATCTCGTCCTTCCGGATCGGCCGAGTCGGCTCCGAGGAAACTCCACTCGCACTCGGCTCCTAAGAAGCCTCAGGCTCCAACCTCGACTTCGACGTCTATGGATCCTGCGGCTCCAGCACGACCTGCCCTTCCGCCTGAGTTGTCGGTTCCGTCGGACGTCATCACAGACATGCCCCAACTGACGCCTCACACTTCCACAGCAGTGGAGGTCATTCCAGTCCACTCTCGTTCGCCTTCAGTGCACAGCGTGGTCCCGACCGACTTTCTCGAACCCGATCTCACAGCCGAGTCTACGCAGACCTACCTTAAACCTCCGCTTCGAATCGGATCCTTCCGAGACATCGGGATTTCTCCCCTGTATAAGGACTTCCGAGACATCGGGATTTCTCCCCTGTACAAGGACTCAGCCGCTCAGGCCTCAAACAAGGATCACTCTCGCTCACCCTCTCGTCGAGCCCGATCCCGGTCCCCGCTCATCAAGGGCCGCTCCAGATCACCACGTCGGCGCCGAGACTCCGATTCCTCGGATTACTACCGCGACTACTATGCCACTCCAAGATATGACCGTTACTACTCTCGTACCCATCGCCCTTCTCGGTCTCCATCTCTGGAAGGTTCAGGTTATTCCCCTTACCGTTACGAGGACTCTCCTGCACCCCGTGATCGACTCCGTGACTTCTCCAGACGCCTCCGCGATTCTCCACGGTCTCGAGGTTTCGACCGCGACTTTTCTTCTCCTCGACCCCGTGATTACTCTCGAGATCGGATCCGAGAGCCACGCCGTGGCTTCGACCGTGACCTCTCTTCTCGATCCCGCGATCAAGATCGGACCCGAGAACATGACCATCCTCGGGATCGGATCCGAGAGCTTGACTACTCTCGCTATTCTCCTCGACTCCGTGATAGGCTTCGCGAATGCGCTCGTCTCTCCGAGCTTCAGCGATCCCGGGACCACCACCAGCCAGAGGACGCTAGACCGCGCACTCCATCAGCCTCGGCCTCGACTGCCCCGCCGGTCTCCACCCCCACAGACCAACCCGCTCAGACGGTTGAACCGAAGACCGTTCCTTCGGACCCGATCCGGCCTTCACATCCTCCTTCCGGTGACGATTCCCACTCCGATCATGAATCGTCAGCATCGTCTGACTCCGAGGACCGCCCTGACTCGGTAGCCTCGGACTCGGTGCCACAACCTCGACTTTCTCCGTCAGATGCGTCCAAGGCCTATCTCCATCTAATAACCACCATGGCCGAAGCCCTCAACATTACTCTTCCGTCGGACTCACCTAAAGTCTCGGATGTTGTACACGACCTCGTGCAAACGGACTTCCCACCTGGCTCTTTGCTCCCTATGCTTCCGGTGCACCTCGAGGGCCTCCGTGAAACCTGGGACAAACCTGCCTCGGTCCCACCAACCGCAAAACGCTTTGACTCTCTTTATAGAGTTCACGCTCCTGAAGCCAAGTTTCTTGCCTCTCATCCGGCACCCAACTCGATTATCGTACATTCGGCAACTAAGGCCAAGCCGTCCAGACATCCGACACCTCCTGACCGCGAAGGCAGAAAATTGGATACCCTGGCAAGAAAGATGTTCAACCTTGCCTCTACAAATTCTAAACTAAACAATTACTTAGCCTATTTCTCGGCTTACGTCTTCAACTTGGCCAACCAATTTACACCTCTTATTCCCGCACTTCCTGAACCCTCCCAAAGAACGGCCTCTGCCTTGGTATCAGAACTCTCTAGAGTGTCCAAGCAGCAGATTAACACCATACGCCATGCTGTCTCCTGCTCTTCTAGAGTCTTTGCGTCATCTGTTGCCTTACGTCGCCACGCCTGGCTGAGGTCCACAAATTTACAACCAGACATTAAACAAAAGATCGAGGACCTTCCCTTCGATGGCCTCGGCCTTTTTCATGCTTCCACTGACGAGGTCCTCGCCTCGGTGGATGACGGCCGTAAGCGCGCTAAGCGCTTGGGAGTTTCCCAACCGTTCTCCCAGCAGTCCAACCGTGCAAAGCCCTGGAGACCATCTTTTCAAAGGCGCCAAAGGTCACCTAAGCGTCCTGATTTCTGGAAGAGGAAGACTGGCCAGCAGAAATCTCAGTTTCAACAGAGGCCGCGGTCACAACAGCCTAAAAAGTCCTCCCTTCCTTCTAAACAGTCTCTTTGACTTTCCCGAACCATTCTTACAAACACGCCTGTCACCTTTCCTTCCCATTTGGAACTCGATAACAACCGATTCCTGGGTGCTGACCATCGTGCGCCTAGGTTACGCAATCGAGTTCATTTCTCCACCTCGCTACCACTATTTCACAGCTACCCCTCCGTCTCCTCTCCTCCGTCAGGAGATTCTGGACTTGCTCAACAAGGAAGCCATCGAACCCGTTCCCCCCCTACATCGGGGGACAGGCTTCTACTCAAGATACTTCCTAGTTCCCAAGAGGGATGGAGGAAAGCGTCCCATTCTAGATCTAAGGAAGCTCAACAAGTACATCACATACAGGAAGTTCAGAATGATCTCCCTGCAGTCCATCTTGCCCCTTATTCCCAGGAATTCCTGGATGGCTTCCCTAGACCTTCAGGACGCTTACTTCCATGTGACCATTCGACCTCAACATCGGAAGTATCTGCGATTTGCCATGGGCCCGGACCACTACCAATATGTGTCCCTACCTTTCGGCCTTTCCACTGCGCCGCGCGTTTTCACCAAATGCATGGCGGTTGTGGCAGCTGCACTTCGCACTCGGAACATCCCAGTCTTCCCATACATCGACGACTGGCTCCTGGTGGCCCCGACACTACAGCAATTGGAGCACAATCTCGACACAGCTCTCACTCTTCTGCGCTCCCTGGGCCTTCGCGTAAATGCATCAAAATCGCACCTAACACCTACCCAGAACCTCAAGTTCATAGGCGCCCTTCTCTGCACCTCCCTGCATCGAGCTTTCCTTCCCGAGGACCGGGCACACACTATTATTGCCCTAGCCAAGTCAGTTCAACAACAGCCTCTCCAGTCTGCGTTCACCATCCAACGCCTGCTGGGCCTTATGGCCGCTACTACATCTGTCCTTCCTTTTGCAAGACTGCGAATGCGACACCTACAGACATGGTTTGTCCGAGCTTACCACCCTCAAACTCAATCTCAAGCTGTTCTGCTCACTATTCCGCACAGAGTGCTTCTATCTCTCACGTGGTGGACTGCACCCAACAATCTCCTCGAGGGCAAGCCGTTTCTACCGCCTTCCCCGACGGCCTCGATAACAACAGATGCCTCCAAGGGGGGATGGGGAGCCCACCTAGAGGACAAAACTGTCAGAGGACTTTGGACGACCGCCGAGAGCCGTATGCATATAAACTGCTTAGAACTGATCGCGGTGCACAGAGCTCTTCAATCATTTCTTCCACTAATAAGGGGCCAACATGTCCAGATCTCAACGGACAATATGGCAACTGTTTATTACATAAACAAACAAGGGGGAACCAGATCCCTCCGTCTCTGCCGTATAGCCGTACTGCTCTGGGAATGGTGTGTCAAGCACAACATATTCATGACTGCCATTCATCTTCCCGGGGTGGAGAATATTCTGGCCGACTCCCTCAGCAGGATTCGCATAGACGACCACGAATGGTCCATCAATCCGATCTACCTTCGGCGCATCTTCCGTTGCTTCGGAACACCCAAGGTGGACGCCTTTGCATCCAGGAACAATGCCAAGTGTCCTCAGTTTTATTGCAGGAGGGGCAACGACGCATTTCTGCACAATTGGACAGGTCCCCTTCACTACTTCTTTCCACCGACCCCTCTTCTGACACGTGTGTTGGTGAAGATAGCTCGGGATGGCACAGATTGCATCCTCATTGCACCATGGTGGCCTCGGCAACCGTGGTTCACGCGGCTGCTCCAACTGTCACGCCACACTTACTACCGACTTCCTCCTGCGGGCGACCTCCTTTCTCAAGCCAACGGTCAGATTCTCCATCACAACCCTCGAGTCCTGGCCCTGGCTGCATGGAGAATACATCCACCTACCTCTCAACAGAGGTAGCAAATGTCATCCTCAACGCAAGAAAGCCCTCCACGAGACTTTCTTATCAGCGTAAATGGAAGCGCTTCTGTTCCTTTGCGACATCTTCCCATCTGCAGCCGGAATCGGCACCACTTAACCTAATCCTGGAATACCTGCTTTCTCTACAGAAATCGGGGCTCTGTTATTCCTCCTTGAAGGTTCACCTTTCTGCAGTTTCTGCTTTCCACAATCCGATTGATGGCAAGACTGTGTTCTCCCATCCTTTATCAAAGTCCTTTCTTAAAGGCATGTTGCACCTCAACCCACCTGTTAAGCCCTTTGTTCCGACTTGGAGTTTATCGTTAGTCCTTTCCTGCCTGATGAAACCCCCTTTTGAGCCTATGGCTACCATAGACCTCAACCTTCTTTCCTGGAAGACAGCATTACTCGTAGCCCTTACCTCGGGCAAACGGGCAAGTGACTTATGCGCCTTCCGCCACGATCCTCCCTACACCATTTTCCACAAGGACAAAGTTGTTTTGCGACCGGACCCTGCGTTCCTGCCGAAGGTTGTCTCCCAGTTCCACCTATCTACCTCAACTTCTCTACCAACCTTTTTCTCCAACCCATCCGACCAGGGTCAACGAGCCCTGCATTCCTTGGACGTTAGAAGGGCTTTATCCTTCTACCTTGACCGTACACAACCTTTCCGTAAGGACCCTAACCTGTTTGTGGCCTATGGAAACCCTCACAAGGGTCTTAAAATTTCT
Source organism: Heteronotia binoei (assembly GCF_032191835.1). Taxonomy (NCBI): domain Eukaryota; kingdom Metazoa; phylum Chordata; class Lepidosauria; order Squamata; family Gekkonidae; genus Heteronotia; species Heteronotia binoei. The sequence goes on from NC_083226.1 coordinate 2,548,150, forward strand.
ACCCAACGTCTGTCGAAGTGGGTAGTCAGTGCCATCAGGTTGTGTTACGAACTGGCTAAACAGCCTTTGCCCGAAGGCCTTAAGGCCCACTCTACTAGAGCGGTCTCGACGTCTTCGGCCTTTCTACAAGGCGTTTCTCTAGAGGACATTTGTGCGGCTGCATCCTGGTCCTCTCCATCCACGTTCGTCTCCCATTATGCGCTGGACGTTCGTGCGAGACGTGACGCCTCCTTCGGTCAAGCGGTCCTCAGATCCATCTTCCACTGAAGCCAGGGGTGAGTGCATTCGCTTCCATCTTTTCGCTGCATACCATGTCACATGATGGTTGATTGCGTGATTACATATGATCTGATTGCTTCCTGTGACTAACTTTCTTCTTTACCAGCACCCTCCTCCAGGTCATCTAGCTGGCTAGTCACCCATGTGTGGGACTGCACAGAGACCACGAAGAAGATAAACAGGTTGCTTACCTGTAACTGATGATCTTCGAGTGGTCATCTGTGCAGTCACACACGCCCACCCAGCCTTCCCCGCTGCTGGCCTCTTGTAATTGTTCCTTAACCTTGTATAGTGTCAGTGCCGGCGGCGGCTGGAAGAAACTGAGTGGAATGGGCGCTCTCCCCCCGCTCCAGGCATGCGCGGTCGCTGCCTGCTCCCCAGAGCGGGAGGAAAGCGCGCCAAAAGACGTTATAGGCGAGCTATTGGAGCTCCGAGGTATGGATCCGTTGCCTGCGGCAAGACCCATGTGTGTGACTGCACAGATGACCACTCGAAGATCATCAGTTACAGGTAAGCAACCTGTTTGTTTTTGGTTTGAAAAATTAATAAAATTATATGCATTAGAAAAAACGCTAACCACATCCAAAGTTAATGTCATCGGTTCAGCTTTAAATTTGACATTCATGGTTACTGGCATACTTTTCAATATTAAATTTAGTGGAAACATTTGGAGAAAAACAGAAAGCTTTTTTTTAAAGCTTCTGTCTGCAAGGTTCAGCAACTGCAGAGAATGTTGGTATGAGTAAACTGCAGGTCTCCAGCCAGAATTCTGGATTTTTTGCCTGCCTGCAAAGAGTTCTGGTTTTCTCCCAACATTTCTATTTCATTTAAACCCAGGCCATTTATGACTTCCAGCAACTTCAGCTGGTAAACTAGCTGCAGCCCTTCCTAGGTAGAAAAAGACCTTTCCACTGCAGTATGTGCCCTGGTGACATCTAGGTTAGATTACTGCAATGTGCTCTCTGTGTGGCTAACTTTGAAGACTATACGGAAACTCCATTGCGGCCAGAGTAGTGTTGACTGGAGGGGCTTGTCAGGACTTTGGTCATGCTCCATCACACTCGTTTCCAGTTTGTTCCTTGGCGTTGGCTCACTTCAAAGTGCTGGCATTGACCTTCAAAGGCCTGCGTGGCCTGGGACCAACTTGCCTTAAGGACTGCGATAGAAGGCTTCCCACTTGCTCTGGTCATCCCCAGAGGCCCTGCTTCCGTTCCTCATGCCATCTGAAGCTAGACCGCTAGAAGCCGAGGAAGGGCCTTCTTGGCCATGGCATGAAAACATTGGGACTCACTTGCCAGGGTATTGATGGAACTCTCTGTCTGGGGCAGTGATGCTCTGTATCCTTGGGGCTTGGGGAGCCAGAGTGGGAAGGCTTCTGGAGTTCTGACCCTGCTGGTGGACCTCCTGAGGGCCCTTGGATTTTGGCCCCTGTGTGACACAGAGTGTGGGACTGGATGGGCCATTGGCCTGATCCAACATGGCTTCTCTTATGTTCTTATGAGACACAGAGTGTGGGACTGGATGGGCCATTGGCCTGATCCAACATGGCTTCTCTTATGTTCTTATGAGACACAAAGTGTTGGGCTGGATGGGCCACTGGCCTGATCCAACATGGCTTCTCTCATGTTCTTATATGACACAGAGTGTTGCACTGGATGGGCCACTGGCCTGATCCAACAGGGCTTCTCTCATGTTCTTATGTGACACAGAGTGTGGGACTGGATGGGCCATTGGCCTGATCCAACATGGCTTCTCTTATGTTCTTATGAGACACAGAGTGTTGGACTGGATGGGCCACTGGCCTGATCCAACATGGCTTCTCTCATGTTCTTATATGACACAGAGTGTTGCACTGGATGGGCCACTGGCCTGATCCAACAGGGCTTCTCTTATGTTCTTATGTGACACAGAGTGTTGGACTGGATGGGCCACTGGCCTGATCCAACAGGGCTTCTCTTATGTTCTTATGTGACACAGAGTGTTGCACTGGATGGGCCACTGGCCTGATCCAACAGGGCTTCTCTTATGTTCTTATGTGACACAGAGTGTTGGACTGGATGGGCCACTGGCCTGATCCAACAGGGCTTCTCTTATGTTCTTATGAGACACAAAGTGTTGGACTGGATGGGCCACTGGCCTGTTCCAACAGGGCTTCTCTTATGTTCTTATGTGACACAGAGTGCTGGACTGGAGGGGCCACTGGCCTGATCCAACATGGCTTCTCTTATGAGACACAAAGTGTTGGACTGGATGGGCCACTGGCCTGTTCCAACAGGGCTTCTCTTATGCTCTTATGTGACACAGAGTGTTGGACTGGAGGGGCCACTGGCCTGATCCAACAGGGCTTCTCTTATGTTCTTATGTGACACAGAGTGTTGGACTGGAGGGGCCACTGGCCTGATCCAACAGGGCTTCTCTTATGTTCTTATGTGACACAGAGTGTTGGACTGGAGGGGCCACTGGCCTGATCCAACAGGGCTTCTCTTATGCTCTTATGTGACACAGAGTGTTGGACTGGAGGGGCCACTGGCCTGTTCCAACAGGGCTTCTCTTATGTTCTTATGTGACACACAGTGTTGGACTGGAGGGGCCACTGGCCTGATCCAACAGGGCTTCTCTTATGTTCTTATGTGACACAGAGTGTTGGACTGGATGGGCCACTGGCCTGTTCCAACAGGGCTTCTCTTATGTTCTTATGAGACACAAAGTGTTGGACTGGAGGGGCCATTGGGCTGTTCCAACAGGGCTTTTCTTATGTTCTTATGTGACACAGAGTGTTGGACTGGATGGGCCACTGGCCTGATCCAACAGGGCTTCTCTTATGTTCTTATGAGACACAAAGTGTTGGACTGGATGGGCCACTGGCCTGTTCCAACAGGGCTTCTCTTATGTTCTTATGTGACACAGAGTGCTGGACTGGAGGAGCCATTGGCCTGATCCAACAGGGCTTCTCTTATGTTCTTATGAGACACAAAGTGTTGGACTGGAGGGGCCATTGGCCTGTTCCAACAGGGCTTCTCTTATGTTCTTATGTGACACAGAGTGTTGGACTGGATGGGCCACTGGCCTGATCCAACAGGGCTTCTCTTATGCTCTTATGTGACACAGAGTGTTGGACTGGAGGGGCCACTGGCCTGATCCAACAGGGCTTCTCTTATGTTCTTATGTGACACAGAGTGCTGGACTGGAGGGGCCATTGGCCTGATCCAACAGGGCTTCTCTTATGTTCTTATGAGACACAAAGTGTTGGACTGGAGGGGTCATTGGCCTGTTCCAACAGGGCTTCTCTTATGTTCTTATGTGACACAGAGTGTTGGACTGGATGGGCCACTGGCCTGATCCAACAGGGCTTCTCTTATGTTCTTATGAGACACAAAGTGTTGGACTGGATGGGCCACTGGCCTGTTCCAACAGGGCTTCTCTTATGTTCTTATGTGACACAGAGTGCTGGACTGGAGGGGCCACTGGCCTGATCCAACAGGGCTTCTCTTATGTTCTTATGTGACACAGAGTGTTGGACTGGATGGGCCACTGGCCTGATCCTACAGGGCTTCTCTTATGTTCTTATGAGACACAAAGTGTTGGACTGGAGGGGCCATTGGCCTGATCCAACATGGCTTCTCTTATGTTCTTATGTGACACAGAGTGTTGGACTGGGTGGGCCATTGGCCTGATCCAACAGGGCTTCTCTTATGTTCTTATGTGACACAGAGTGTGGGACTGGGTGGGCCATTGGCCTGATCCAACATGGCTTCTCTTATGTCCCTATGTCTGGGACAGTGATGATCTTCTTGGTGCTTGGGGGGCAAGAGTGGGAGTTCTGAGTCATTTCGGAATTTGAAGGTCATCACCTGTGCCTGGAATTGGAAATTGTAAACAAAGTAGAAACCAGTGAATCTGAAATGCGTTCATATCATGGAGTGCTAGTTAGAACCCCTATTTTAATAGATGCAGTTAGAATTCCCCTTAGAAAGGCAGTAATCTGTTGCTGGGCGGAACAGACTTCCCTGTGTGCTGAAACAGAAGGTAGGAGGAGGACAAAAGACGGAGGAGAGGGAAGAATAGGGGCAGCGAGAAAGTCAGAATTGAGTTCTCATTGTTTTTTTGAAGTCATGCCAGACCCCAAATCAGCTTTATTCCTGATCCACGACATTTCTTTCTGTTCTAAATTGGTTTGTTTGCCTGCATCCAATCCTGGACCCTTTTTTGGAGATGCCAGGGATTGAACCTGGGACCTTCTGCTTCCCAAGCAGATGCTCTACCACTGAGCCACCGTCCCTCCCCAAGTTCCTTCAACCTTTCCTCACAGGACTTGGTCTCCAAGAAGTACCTGTGCTTGTGATTTGCACCTTTTGCCTGGGTATCTTTTTCCTTCTGTAACTTCTGAGCATGTTCTTTTATTCCAGAGGGATCTCGGACACCAAAGTTTCTTTTTTTTTCAGTGTAAATAGTCTTTCATTTACTGTTTTTCTTAGCCCTTCGGCCATGGGAGATGTACAAGCTAAAAAATATTGCAGAGCTTTCTCAAGCAAGGTCAGTCTTCCAGCAAAATGTGCAAGATATATAGTAGAGCTTTAAACCAGAGATTATGTGCAATTTCTGTAACATTTCCTCATTAGCTGAGATTCCAGTGGAGCTACTATGAAACTAGCAGACTTCTTATATTGGGATCCTCTTTTGTACATAAAAGTGAAAAATGATGTAAGCACAACCTGATCCCCGAACAGTGAAAACAGTCTCTACCCTCAAAAGTCAACACTAGACAGTGTTTGATTTACAGTTTATTGCAGAGAAAGATGGCATATTTTGGACATCTCATGTATTGCATCCCTGACCAGGCTGGCTCAATCTCAGCAGATCTCAGAAGCTAATCAGGGTCATTATTGGGATGGGAGGCCTCCAAGGAAGCCCTAGCACAGGTGTCAAACATGCAGTTTGGGGGCCAAATCAGGCCCCTGAAGGGCTCCTATCAAACCCCCAAGCAACTGGCTGTCAGCTGCTTCCTTCTCCCTCTCTCTTGCTTTCTTCTGCAACCCAGCTTGCTTTGCCAGGCTTGCTCAATTACACAGGAGCTGCAGAGCAAAGCCTCTATTTTCTCCCTTGGGTGAGACTCCTCCCTTGGGGAGGAAGGGGAGAGGAATAGCTTGCTTTGCCAGGCTCTCTCTCAATCACACAGCAGCGTTACTAAGCCAAGCCTCTCTTCCTTCGATTGGCTGAGGCTCCTTCCCCAGTCCCCTGGGGAAGGATGGAAAGAGCCAGAGCTTTCTTTGCCCAGTTCCCTGGATCCCATGGGAGAAATACAAAGAAAGCATCTTTAAGACCAATGAGTGCTGACATGTTTAAATTTGTTTTAAGTTTTTTTAAAAAATATATTTGTGTTTGTTTGTGTTCTTTATAAAGTTTATATCTCTGCTACCTAATCTAAAATAGGTGCGCACATGGCCCAGCTTGACAGGGCTTGGCCCAACAAGGTCTCTGGCCCTTACAGCAACTGAGTTCGACCTCCCTGGCCGACAGGGTCGTTACACAGAGGCAGGCTGCGGCCAGCCTCCTTTTGCCTTGAAAACCCTATGGGATTGCCAGAAGTTGGCTGCATGACATTTCCCACCACCAGCGCATTGTAAGACTTCTCAAGTATAGCAATACTGATATTGGCAGAATACATTTCTGATATGGAAGCGTTCAGTAACTTCTCCATTTTGGAGTGGTGGTTTTGTAAGAATAAATGTGGAGCTACACACTATGTGGAGCTATACATTACAGAATTAACAGCATTTCTGGAAGGCCAGGGACGCTCTAGGAGTCACGCTAAAAACTCTTATGAAGAAGAAGAAAAAGATATTGGATTTATATCCCACCCTATACTCTGAATCCCAGCATCTCAGAGCGGTCACAATCTCCTTTTCCCTTCCTCCTCCATCCTGTGAGGTAGGTGGGGCTGAGAGAGCTCTCACAGAAAGCTGCCCTTTAAGGACAACCTCTGCCAGAGCTATGGCTGACCCCAGGCCATTCCAGTATGTGCAAGTGGAGGAGTGGGGAATCAAACCTGGTTCTCCCAGATAAGAGTCTGCGAAAACGACTACACCAAACTAGCTCTTTATGGTACCATAGAGTTTTATTATGAGTCCTAGAGCATCCCCAGTGCGATGTCCCTGGCACAATGACATCATCATGCTTTGCATGTGTGAGGAACAAGTCCCCCGCTGCAGCGGCAAAGGGACTTGGCAAGCCTACTTATAGTCCTGCCCCCTAGCAATTTCCTTTCTATTTCTTGACATCTTCAACCACACACACTTCACTGTGCACATCCACACACCCCGAGCAGCCTCCTGTCTTCTCTCCCTTGCACCAGTTGCTCGCAGGCCAGATAAGAGCCCTGGAAGGGCCATTTCTGGCCCCTGCACTGTATGGTTGAGACGCCTGGCTTAGAGTTTTGTGAGGAAGGGTGGGGACACACACAGAGAGAAGTAGATAGTTTTGCTTAATGGTTTTTTTTAATACTGTAGATGTTCACTTTGCAGTTGGAAAGGGGATCCTAGCTCTATCATTGGAGGGCTGATTGGCTGAGGTGCTGTTGAGTCTATGGCAGAAGTGTCAAACATGCAGCCTGGGGGCCGAATCAGGCCCCCGAGAGGGCTCCTATCAGGCCCTCGAGCAACTTGCTGTCATCTGCTTCCTTCTCCCTCTCTCTTGCTTCCTTCTGCATCACAGTTTGCTTTGCCAGGGTAGCTCAATCGCACAGGAGCTACAGAACAAACCCTGTGTTTTCTCCATTGGCTGAGGCTCCACCCTTGGGAGGGAAGGGGGGAGGGAGAGCTTGCTTTGCCAGGCTCTCTCTACCGCATAGTAGAGCTACTGAGCCAAGCCTCTCTTCCTTCTATTGGCTGAGGCTTCTCTCCCTCTTGGTCGCTTGGGGAAGGAAGGAAAGAGCCAGAGCTTCCTTTGCCCAGTTCCCTGGATCCCATGGGAGAAATACAATGAAAGCACCTTTAAGACCGAGTGCTAATGTTTTAAGGATGCTTCAAAGGTTTTTTAAAATCTTTGTGTTTGTCTGTGTCCTTTATAAAGTTTATATACCTGCTACTTAATCATAAATAGGTATGCACATGGCCTGACCCAACCCAACATGGCTCGGCCCAACAAACTCTCATTATTGTCAAATTTGGCCCTAATAACAAAGGAGTTTGACACCCCTGGCCTGTGGGTTGTGCCTCTTGCAGTAGATTCCTTGACCGATTTCTCAATAGGCTTGTTCCAGTCTCTGAGCCCTTTTCCCCTGGCACTTCTGTCCGATTTAGCACAAGTTGCCACGGGCTGTGACTTGCCCTGCCTCTTTCCTGCGGCAAGCAAGATCCTCTGAAAAGCAGTTTCTGCTTGCCGCGGGAAATAGGCAGGGCAAGTTGCAGCCTTGTGGCAACTTGTGTGAAATCAAAGAATCATAGAGTTGGAAGGACCTCCAGGGTCATCTAGTCCAACCCCCTGCACGATGCAGGAAACTCACAAATACCTCCCCCTAAATTCATCGCTGTCAGATGGCCATCTAGCCTGTTTTAAAACCTCCAAGGAAGGAGAGCCCACCACCTCCTGAGGAACCCTGTTCCACTGAGGAACCGCTCTAATGGTCAGGAAGTTCTTCCTAATGTTGAGCCAGAAACTCTTGATTTAATTTCAACCCACTGGTTCTGGTCCTGCCTTCTGGGGCCACAGAGAACAGGCAGAAATCAGACAGAAGCACCTGGGGGGGGGGGGGGAGGGCTCCATGACCAGAACAAGCCTAGTGAGAAATGAGTCCTTGTTTTCAAATTCCCCACACAGGGGTCTGTGTACCTGCATTAGAAAACATCAGATTCTGCTCCAGGTGGAGTGCAATTCTGTAGTTCATGTGCAATGACACAAAGCAAGCAAATTAATTCTAATTCCTTGCTTTCTTATCTTGCACAGACACATTCAGGGTTCATTTATTTTTGTTCCCAGCAGAGGTGTGTGCCGCAGGCTTTCTGGGAGATTAAAAAAGGGAGGTATTCTTCCTTAACTGTTAGTGAATTCCTTTGTGTGTTATTAGAGTAACCCTCTTTTCTTAAGAATAGATAAGCATTTGTAAGTCAACTGAAGCAAAAAAAGAAAAGGTTACTTTTTCTCAGCTTCATTGAAATCTCACTCTTCTTTTCATTTTTATTAAGTGTGATTTTATGGGTGTAATCTCTGTGGTGATCTTAAGTCCATCTTGAGATCGGAGTGAAGTCTTCACCTTTGTGGAGTGAAGAGGAATCTTTTATATTCAGATTATGTAGCAGTTTCTTATGTAGATTATGTAGGAAAAGGAAGGTAGTCATTGGCCCCCTTTCTCGAATGCGACGACTTGGCAACTGTGATCCATGCTATGGTCACCTCGAGATTGGATTACTGTAATGCTCTCTACATGGGGCTGCCCTTGTCCCAAATCCGGAGACTCCAGCTAGTGCAGAATGCCACCGCCAGGCTGTAAATGGGAGTTCCTTTACGGGAACACATTCAGCTGAAAGCGCTGCACTGGCTACCAATAATGTACTGGATTCGCTTCAAGGTGCTGGTTTTAAACTTTAAAGCCCTATATGGCCAAGGTCCTGCATACCTTAGGGACCACCTTTCCCCGCATCTGCCCCAGCGAGCGCTTCGGTCCGGGTCTCAAAACCTGTTGACAGTTCCCAGCATCAGAGAAGTTAGGCTTAAGTCAACTAGAGCCAGGGCCTTTTCCGTTGCTGCCCCTAGCTGGTGGAATGAGTTGCTGGAGGAGCTTAGGGCTCTGCGAGAGCTTCCACAGTTCTGCAGGGCCTGTAAAACGGCACGCTTCCACCATGCTTTCCCATAATGGTAACTTTTATAGCAACGGATTAGACCCATAAACCTAAACATTACTCTGGATTTCTCTTACCACACTATGGCGACCCTGGGCCCTCTTTGGAACATCTAATACTGACCAACTCGCCATCTGCTACCATTGGAATTCTAACTGTTTGCATAAATTATTGCACTAGCACCTATTGATATTGATGTTTTAGTAATATTTTCTATGTCTTATTGCTGTTTTAGCTT
>NC_083226.1:3680000-3791007 GCF_032191835.1 Heteronotia binoei
CCCTCATAAATATCCTTTTTGGGATAACTGCAGAAAAGCTTGTATGAACTTCATATAACTTGAAATTGATTCATTAATTGCAATACAATTCTCTGCTACCTTTCACAGCAATTTCCTCGTGTTTCAACCAAAGAAAAGTATGAAAAATAGCTGTCAAAAGATTTTCTTGAAACCAAGCAAGCTTGGTTGTAGCTTGAAACAGGGTTCCAGTAGTAGCACCTGAAGGAAGGGCTTACTAAATGTGTCAGCATATTTTGAGGTAGAGCAGCTGCCAGGGCCCAGTGTGGATGGTACACAGTGCTGGCATTCCTGATGGCAATGGCAACAGCACTCCCAATTGCATACACTGGCCAGTGCTGTTGAAGAAGGGGTGTGTAGGTGGTGCAGGCAATTGAACATGGACATTAGGAGTGCTTGCAAGCTGGAGAAGAATGCACAAACAGATAGGTGCATGCAGGTGTGGGGGTGAAAAGAGAGGATCGCCCACTTTCCACCCCCATTTTGGCTCAGCATGAGTTTCAGAGAGATTTTTCTGAAAATGATTTTACTTCTGAAGAAGAGGCAGGTTTGGGGGAGTGCCTTGGAAGTGACATCACAGGAAAAGGTGGAGTTTTGGTTCAGTATGCCCCAGAAGTGACATCACTTGGCCCTTAACACCACAGGAAATGACATAATTCCTGTATCCCGACTTCACCCCCAAAATCTCCTGGCTCCACCCCCAAATCTTAGTGGGCCATGAAGGAGAAGTGTAAAAATACCAGGCCAAGGGAAAGAAACATTTGAGAAACCCTGTTCTAGTGAATGGCACATGGATACCTGAGCAGTAGGGGTGTGCAAAGTGGGCACTTGAAGAAAATAATTTCAGAGGTTAGCCATGTTGGTCTGCGGTTTAGAACAGCTAGATTTGAGTCCAGATTCAGCACCTTAGAGACCAGAAAGATTTTTGGCATATATGTTTTTGAGAGCCAAAGTTCCCTTTGTCATGAAGAAAAATGGGGACCTCAGGGACAAGCCAGTGGCCGAGTGGTGGGGTAGCTGGATAAGGATTTGGTTCTGACAAGACTAACATAGTGAGAAACAAAGATGTCAGGGGAAATGCAGGTGCATGGGTCAGGACAGGAAAAGGTACAAGAAACAAAATAATAAGGCAGAAAGTAAAGGAGAATGGAGCACTTTCTTTGAGGGCCCATAAAATTGGTCCCCCTGGTCCAATCTTTTTAAAACTTGGAGGGAGTTGAGGAGAGGCACCAGCAGGTATGCTGACAATCTGGTGCCACTATCTGAAAAAAAACAAAATAGCCACCCCAGAATCCAAATTCTCCATTGCATGCTATGGGAAGGTCCCCATAGGGGAAGGTCCCATTGGAGCCAAAATAAATTCAGGCTTCCCGAATATTTACCTAAATCCCAACGCCATATTCAGAAATTTCTGGAAATACTATATTTTCAGGTTGAATAGAAACAACAACAAAATCCTGCATACCCCTAATCTTGTCTTCTCATAATGTGACCAAGGTAGAATAGCCTTTTTTGGTCATTTGAGCTTCTAAGGAAAATTCAGGCTTGATTTGATCAAGAACTCAAGTATTTGCCTTTTTAGTTGCAGTCTCCCTTTTAGTTGATGATGGATCCAAGGAATAGGAAATCTTTCAATTTTTTTCATTGTCACCCTTAAAAACTGTAATTCCCCAGGAGTTATTACTTTTGTCTTCTTGATGTTCATCTATAATCTTGCTTTGGCACTTTCTCCTTTAACCTTCATCACTCGTTGTTTCAAGTTTTCCCTATTGTCTGCCAGTAATGTCATCTGCATATCTCAAAGTATTAATATTCCTCCCACCAACTTTCACTCCGCTTTCATCTGCATCTAATCCCATTTTCCTTATGATGTGTTCTGCATATAGACTGGACAAATACGGAGATAACATATATCTTTTTGGACACCTTTGCCAATTAAATCATTCTGTTTCCCAATATTCTTCCTAAAGTAGCCTCTTGTCCAGAATACAGGTTGTGCATCAAAACAATCAGATGTGGTTCACCTATTTCTTTTAAGCCAATCCATAATGTTTCATGGCCCATGCAGTCAAAAGCTTTGCTGTAATCTGTTCAACACAAACTGGTGATCCCAGAAGGATCATGGGGTTTTCGAGGCCAGAGATGAGCTGAAGAGATTTGCCATTATTTTCCTCTGCATAGAACTCTGCCTGGGTGGTGCCCATCCAAGAACTAACCAGGACTAACCCTGCTTAGATTCTAAGCTCTGACAAGATCAGGTGAGGCAGGGTTATTCTAACTATTAGGTAACCCTATTGAGCCACATAAATGTTAATAAATACTTCTGTCTTGAACTACTTTTTCACCATTGATAAATACCATCTGGGATCCAAGATTACTGCAAATGGTGATTGTAGCCATGAAATTAAAAGATGTTTGCTCCTTGGGAGGACAACTATGGCGAATCTGGGCAGTATAATAATAAAAAAGTAGAGACATTGCCCTGCAACAAATGTCCATATAGTCAAAGCTATGGTATTTCCAGTAGTAATGTATGGCTGTGAGAGCTGGACCATAAGGAAGGCTGAGCGCAGAAGAATAGATGCTTTTGAGATGTGATGCTGGAGAAGAATCTTGAGAGTCCCCTTGGACTGCAAGAAGATCCAATCAGTCAGTCCTAAGGGAAATCAACCCTGACTGTTCCCTGGAAGGTCAGATGCTGAAGCTGAAGCTCAAATACTTTGGCCACTCAATGAGAAGGGAGCACTCCCTGGAGAAGACTCTGATGCTGTGAAGGACAGAAGGCAAAAGAAGGGGACAGCAAAAGATGAGATGGCTGGACAGCGTTACTGATGTAACAAACACGAATTTGAGCAGACTTCGAAGGATGATGGAAGACAGGAGGGCCTGGTGTGACTTTGTCCATGGGGTCACAAAGAGTCGAACTCGACTGTGCAACTGAACAAAAACAAAATACCATCAAGGCCATAAATATTTATTTAACAAAGGTGCTGAATGGCCCAACTGATGGCCTTCTTGATGGCACCTGTTTTTTGGCCACTGTGTGACACAGAGTGTTGATCTAGATGGGCCATTGGCCTGATCCAACATGGCTTATCTTATGTTCTTAGTGTGCATATTTATATCTGGTTCAGAGAAATCTTTATTTATGTCTGGTTCCAGGGCTTTTTTGTTGCAAGAACTCCTTTGCATATTAGGCTGATGTAGCCAATCCTCCTCAAGCTTACAGGACTCTTCTTTCAGGGCCTACTGTAAGCTCTTGGAGGACTGGCTATATCAGGGGGACGGAGCCTAATATGCAAAGGAATGTAGCCTAATATCAGGGGGATGTAGCCTAATATACAAAAAAAAGACCTGCTCAGACCACTTAACTGATGTAGTCCCACCAATATGTGTGATGTATGAATGGTTCTTTTAGGAGTTTTCTTGTAGGAAACTTATAGTAGTGATTTTATCGACTCCATAACATAATTCCAAGCCACAGAAAGATGTGTTTATATTGACTTTAAGTCTTACTTTTTGCAGATCCATTCAGTGCAAAGACTTCACTTTTTTAAGAGAGAGAGTTGAGATATATATTAATAGCATTACAAAACCATCAACCCAAATCAGTGAAGGACAATGCATCTTCTGAACTTGCTTCTTGGAGGGGAATAAGTGCCTCATTAATCTTAAAACATCAGCACAATAACACGATTCACAGATAGGATAATAAATGACTTTACAGGCCATACACAATAGCAGATGCTAGAATACACCCATTCATTAGTCAACCTGCAAATAGGTTTCCACCATGAAACACATTTTAGGTTCTTTACTCTAGTGCCACATGGTTTACTTCTTGTCTGTGGGTTTGTCCATTGTTCTCCCTCAGTGCTTCAAGGTTTGCAGGTACACTGGCCATGCTCATTCTTTGGGCCTTACCACAAAATTGTTAACTTCTGGGGTCATGATTTTGTGATGAGGAGGACCTCACACACACATAGGGTTGTTGTGAAGGTAAAATAGAAGAAGAAGGCAGCAGATTTATACCCTAAATCTCTGAATCAGAGACTCAGAGCGGCTTACAATCTCCTATATCTTCTCCTCCCACAGCAGACACCCTGTGAGGTCGGTGAGGCTGAGAGGACTTCCACAGCAGCTGCCTTTTCAAGGACAACCTCTGCCAGAGCTATGGCTGACCCAAAGCCATTCCAGCAGCTGCAAGTGGAGGAGTGGGGAATCAAACCTGGTTTCCTAGAGAAGAGTCCGCACATTTAACTACTTCACCAGACTGGAGAGGAGAATGATGTAGGCTGCTCCTGGGTACCCCTCCCATGCAATTTAAATTGTGGAGGGAGGAGGCAGCTCCCAGCCTCTCATCTTTTGCCCCCGCTGCATTGGCAGGGGGAGGGGAGGGAAGGTCAGAGACACCTGAGTTGGGGCAACCAACACTAGGTCAGGGGGCAGGGCCCCACAGTCCCCATTGTAGCTATAGGCCTGCTTGTCTTGCTCCAGTGCTGACTTGGATATGGATTAGCACAGGGGTGTCAAACATATGGCTCAGGAGCTGAATCAAGCCCTCGAAGGGCTCCTATTAGGCCCTCAGAGCAATTGGCTGCCATCTGCTTCCTTCTCCTTCTCTCTTCTGCATAACAGCTTGCTTTGCCAGGCTTGCTCAATTCCACGGGAACTACAGAGCAAAGCCTCTATTTTCTCCATTGGCTGAGGCTCCTCCCTTGGGGAGGAGGGGGAGGAGGCAGAGCTTGCTTTGCCAGGCCTCTCAATCGTACAGCAGAGCTACTGAGCCGCACCACTAGTGCTAATGTTTTAAGCATGTTTTATTTTAAGCTTTTATTTAAAAAAATCTTTAATTGTGTCTGTCTGTGTCCTTTATAAAGTTTACATCTCTGCTACCTAATCTTAAATAGGTACACATCCGAATCGGCCTGAAATGGCTCGACCAAAGAAGGTCTCATTTATGTCAGACCTGGCCCTCATAACAAACAAGTTCGACTCCCTGGCTTAGCAGGGTTTCCCTCAGGAGAACAGAGTCCAGAGGCATTTTTAAGACCAACTAAGTTTTATTCAAGCACAATGAAAGCTCACACCATGAATAAAACTTGGTTGGTCTTAAAGGTGCCACTGGACTCTGACTCTGTTCTGTTGCTTCAGACCAACATGGCTGCTCACCTTGGTTTCCCCCAGCCTCTTAGTACACTCCGCTGAAAGGCCCAATCAAGCAGCAGAGCCTGAGTGCTTTTTACTGCACTCTGCCTTCCCTCCACCCCTATGGCTGCCGTCAGAACCACAGACACCAGCTTCAGGTACCATTCCAGCTGAGTGGTACCCCCCAAAACTTTGTCCCCCCAGCCCCCCTCTGTTGACAGTCTTGCCCAAGCTTTCAAGCCCAAGGAAACGTGTCGAAAACATCTATTTCTATGAGGGAGCCCTTCTGCTGGAAAAATGCTGCATCTTTCCAAATATATTTAGAGCTCAAAACATGGAACGAACTGAGTGGGAATAAAAATACTGACCAAGTCAAGAAGAACATTCAGTTCTTCTTCTTCTTCAGGGACTGAACCTGGGACCTTCTGCTTACGAAGCAGATGGTTTATATCTTGTATTTATCAAGTTACACTATTGATATAGGTTTTGGCGTTGTCTCTGTGGGCTCAGGGAGGCTCTTCTGCTGTGGCTTCAGCAGCATCCTGCTGGCGGCGGTGGGGGGGCGTTGCTTGATGAATAAGTAGGTGAGCAGCCTATAGAATCATAGAAGATAAAGAAGAAGATATTGGATTTATATCCCGCCCTCCACTCCGAAGAGTCTCAGAGCGGCTCACAATCTCCTTTCCCTTCCTCCCCCACAACAGACACCCTGTGAGGTGGGTGGGGCTGGAGAGGGCTCTCACAGCAGCTGCCCTTTCAAGGACAACCTCTGCCAGAGCTATGGCTGACCCAAGGCCATTCCAGTAGGTGCAAGTGGAGGAGTGGGGAATCAAACCCGGTTCTCCCAGATAAGAGTCCGCACACTTAACCACTACACCAAACTGGCTCTCCGGGTTGAAAGAGGCATCTGGGGTCATCTAGTCCAACCCCCTGCACAATGCAGGAAACTCACAAATACCTCCCCCCACACACACGCCCCAGTGACCCCTGCAGGCTCCAGGCCCAGAAGGTGGCAATAAATAAAAAAAACACCCAAGATCCCTGGGGCCAAGCTGGCCTGGAGAAAAATCGCTTCCTGACCCCAAAGTGGAGAACAGCATTTCCCTGGGTGTGTCAGAAGGGGCCACAAGAACTAAGCACTGGCACAACCCTTCCTGCCCTCCCTCTCATGATCTGCCTACGTTTGCAGAATCAGCATTGCTGTCAGATCGCCATCTAGCCTCTGTTTGAAAACCTTCAAAGGAGAGCCCACCATCTCCCGAGGAAGCCTCTTCCACCGAGCAGTGCCGGATTAAACTCCGTGGAGGGCCCTCGGCAGTCAGAATCTCAGGGGGGCCCTTGCAAATTATCTCAGAGTCGGAGCACCTGCTCTGCCACCCACGGTCCCCACAGCAGCCTGCAGGCCCCTTCTCAAAAGCCCCTTTGACAAAGCTGTGGGGGAAAGGCAGAGAGAGGTAAACTTGGTGACAACGCCTGCAGCAGCTGCCACAGGCAAGTTGGGCAAAGAGCAGCTCAGTTGCTGGGTGTGCATGCAGGCTGGGAGGGCTGCAGGCAGGGGGGAAACCAGGGGGAAAAGCTGGCCTGAGGCCCCTAAAGGTGTAGGGGTCCATAGACCAGTGCCTAGTTGGCCTAATTGTTAATCCGGCTCTGCCACTGAGTAACAGCTCTAGCCTGTAAGTAGAGAAGCCTCCTTTTCTTTTAGCAATGGGCTACATTTTTAATATGCCCCGTGGCGCAGAGTGGTAAAGCTACAGTACTACAGTCGGAGCCCTATGCTCATGACCTGAGTTCGATCCCAGCAGAAGCTGGTTCAGGTAGCCGGCTCCAGGTCGACTCAGCCTTCCATCTTTCCGAGGTCGGTAAAATGAGTCCCCAGCTTGCTGAGGCGAAAGTGGAGATGACTGGGGAAGGCAATGGCAAACCACCCCGTAAAAAGCCTGCCGTGAAAACGCTGTGAAAGCAACGTCACCCCAGAGTCGAAAACAACTGGTGCTTGCACAGGGGACTACCTTGACCTTTTTTACATTTTGAATATCGGGCCCACCTCAAACAGAAATGATGAAGCCTATTATTAGGGCTTTTGTTGACTTGAGTTTCATGGGGCTACCATAACTCTGTCCCCAGGTAAAAATGTGCATGCGTTAATGCTCTACATGCTGAGTTCATGGTGCCCCAGCAATGAAGATGCAATACGTCCAAGCGGAGCCTTAATTAGAGCATAATTATCTTTTCATTTATTTTCTTCAGTGAATAAATTGATACCTCACTAGAGCTTTACTTGTGACTGTAATTTAAACCACCATTAATAAGCTTATATTTGTCCTCATTTGTGTATCCACTTATTTATCTGTTGTTTTTTTGTCGTACCCGGGTAGGTTTGCAGAAATCTGGCAAGCGATCTGTCTGTGCAGTGAAATGGTGTCAACGCACCCCATTCAAAACAAAAGGTATTCTTTCTGATTTATTAATAGGAATAATTATATTATATACGTTGTGGCTAGGATATATTCATTTTCACTACACACACACAAAAAGGGTTATGTTAATTTTAGGAAAACCTAATGAGGCTTGTGGGGGAAAGTCCATGTTAGAACATTGGAAATGATATTCTTCAGAAATGTATCCATGTGCTTTGTCTTCAAGTACATTTTGTTAATTGGAATGATGTCAGACACCCCATCCACTTAATTTACAAGTCTATAATTCTTCGCCTCCTTATAAACAATTCATCTTCAGAAAATGTAAGCGGCTTCAACTTGCTTTGCACTTTCTTAGAATGAGTTTTCCCTAAACATTTATATTCACAACGTTAAGACACTGTTGTAGATCACAGTGGTGAACTTCTGTATTACTGAAGGTCATAATATTCTCTAGGCCTCAGTTCAGAGGCTACAATCGAAGGAAGGGACAGTGGCTCAGTAGTAGAGATCTGTTTGGTAAGCAGAAGGTCCTAGGTTCAATTCCCAGCATCTCCAACTAAAAAGGGTCCAGGCAAGTAGGCGTGAAAAACCTCAGCTTGAGACCCTGGAAAGCCACTGCCAGTTTGAGTAGAGAAGATTGACTTTGATGGACCCAGGGTCTGATTCAGTAGAAGGCAGCCTCATATGTTCATATGGTCCCTTCATATGAACCCCTTCACAGATCATTGGATTCCAGCAGGGCTTTTTTTGTAGCAGGAACTCCTTTGCATATTATGCATATTATGTTAGTACAGGGCCTACTGTAAGCTCCAGGAGGATTGGCTACATCAGGGGTGTGGCTTAATATGCAAAGGAACTCCTGCTACAAAAAAAATCCCTGGATTCCATAATATGACTCACATTTAAAGCCCTGCGCAATTTGAGACCAGCATACTTTAAGGAGCATATACTCCTGAAGAGCCAGTTTGGTATAGTGGTTAAGTGTGCAGAGTCTTATCTGGCAGAACCGGGTTTGATTCCCCACTCCTCCACTTGCAGCTGCTGGAATGGCCTTGGGACAGCCAGAGCTCTCGCAGGAGTTGTCCTTGAAAGGACAGCTGCTGTAAAGATCTCTCTCAGCCCCACCTACCTCACAGGGTGTCTGTTGTGTGTGGGGGGATAATATAGAAAATTGTAAGCTGCTCTGAGTCTCTGATTCAGAGAGAAGGGCGGGGTATAAATCTGCAATCTTCTTCTGTCTGGGAGAACTGGGTTTGATTCCCCTCTCCTCCACTTGCAGCTGCGGGAATGGCCTTGGGTCAGCCATAGCTCTCACAGAGTAATCCTTGAAAAGGCAGCTTCTGGGGAGAGCTCTCTCAGCCCCACCTGCTATGGGGCTGTCTGCTATGGGGGCAGGGGGAGAAGATATAGGACAGTGGTGGCCAATGGTAGCTCTCCAGATGTTTTTTGCCTACAACTTCCATCAGCCCCAGGCAGCATGGCCAATGGCTGGGGGTGATGGGAGTTGTAGGCAAAAAACATCTGGAGAGCTACTGTTGACCACCCCTGATATAGGAGATTGTGAGCTGCTCTGAGACTCTGGGCGTTTTCGCACAGAGCTTACCCCGGAGCGACGTCCCTCTTCACCACGCAGCGTCTGCGCGGATTTCGCACCAACTGCTCCGCAGAACCAGGAAGAGCCGCAAAGAGCCACAGCTTTTGCGTCGCTAATGTAAACTGGTTTTTAGCGGTTTACATTTGCGATGCAAAAGGCTCAGCACTTCGCGGCTCTTCCTGGTTCTGTGGAGCAGTTGGTGCGAAATCCGTGCAGATGCTGCACGGTGAAGAGGGACGTCGCTCCGGGGTAAGCTCTGTGTGAAAACGCCCTCTGATTCAGAGAGACGGGTGGGGTATATATCTACAGTTTCCTCCTCCTCCCTCCTTCAGGTTGCCATTATGCCCACTGGCTAGGAAGGCCAAGTCCCTGGTCAGGGTCTCCAGTTTCACCTTTTTTATCCCACCCCATTTTGTATACCTTTCCTATCCCAACCCATCACACCCCATCTTGTTTGCTGTGTCTTTTTGCCTTGTTGTCCATTGCAAGCCATGGAACTTTTATGTTCACTGCTCCGTTGCCCTGTATTCTGTGGGTTTAATTGGCAACTTGTGATCCTGTCGTTTCTGACCTTTCCAGCTCTCTGGCGGGAGTTGCCCAGCATTTGCTTGCTGGTGGATTGCCCAGATTGATGGGGCTGGGGGCTGGGGGTGTGGCTGTGTATTGCATAGGGGCTATTATAATTTTGGGTAAGGGCAATGAATATCTGATCGGTTCTTCTGCGGTGTTGTCTTGACTGCCTTTTTGGCCAGTGTAATTTTTTACTCGGTTTCACCCATTTTGGATCCTCTCTCTGTTTTATACCATTAAAGGGTTTTTTTTTAAAAAAAAATATTTGATCATGTCCCCTGTTAAGCCCTTTTACAGTAAAATTTTTGTTGTCTGTGACACTCAAGATTAAGATTATTTTCCTTTTTATTCCTATTATTATTAATTATCAATTGGCGTTACAGGCCACCCTGAGCCTGATTCGGCAGGGAGGGTTGGATATAAATCAGATAAAGTAAAGTAAGTAAAGTACAACTCAATGTATCTATATTGTTTTATCTTGACATATGGGCAAATTGTATGCTCATTCCTTTCTGTAAACTATCGTTATGCCATTAAAGGTTATTGGAATTGGAATTCGTCAGGGCAGAGCGTCCCACACCCCATTCTCCAAATGGCAGCAGAGGAAAAAGTAACAATTAAAATAAAAATTTAAAAATAGTAAAAACTCACCAGCATTGCTGATGCAACCTTGTCACTTCCAGGAAATACCTAGAAGCAATGCAGTAGTTTTAGGAATTACCAGAAAATCAATTCCCAGCAATTCCTAGAGCTACTGCTGTCATTAGACTAGTGCTGTCATTAGACTAGAAGGCAGTTTTGTATGTTCTATTAAGGGAAGGATGGTGGCTCAGTGGTAGAGCATCTGCTTGGTAAGCAGAAGGTCCCAGGTTCAATCCCTGGCATCTCCAACTCAAAAAGGTCCTGGCAGATAGGCGTGAAAAACCTCAGCTTGAGACCCTGGAGAGCTGCTGCCAGTCTGAGTAGACAATACTGACTTCGATGGACCGGGGGTCTGATTCAGTAGAAGGCAGCTTCATATGTTCATAACAATCATGACATCACTTCTGGGCTTTCCTGGAAGTGACATCATGCCATTGTTGAGTGCTGCCCCTCCATGTGGCCCAATCAGGTCTCCCCTGCCCTCTGGCAACAGATGTGGGGGTAGGCTTGCCAGATCCAGGTTGAGAAACTCCTGAGGGTTTTGGGGGAGGAGCCTGGAAAGGACAGGCACCTCAGTGCACTACAATGCTATAGAGCCCATCTTACAAAGCAACCATTTTCTCCAAGGGAACTAATCTCTGTTGTCCGGAGTTGAACTGTAATCAGGGCCAGCCTGCTAACTAGGCAAACTAGGCATTTGCCTAGGGTGCCAACAGGGCAGGGGCACCAGGGATGACTGCTAAGCACCTGGGCTTTTCTTACTCAGTGTGTGGTTACATTCCTCCTGAAGGTTTCTCTTCTGTCTCAGCCATCTTGAAGTGATGCTCACCACCTCTTCACAAAATTCCAAAGGTGTCCCCAGACCCAAAAAGGGTGGGTATCCCTGGCTTAAATTAATGTTCCCTCATTGAAAAGTCCAGGGGCCTCATTAAAACACCGAGGGCATATTCTTGAACCTGCAAATCCAATGACCGTGACGCTGGATCTCAGAAATTCCAAATTTGTGCTTTAGATTTCTAAGTACTTCTTGATTGCTTTCTTAGAGCACACATCAAACATGAAATGCTTTAAGCTGTCAACTGTCAAGAACGGAAAATTAATTCCTACTTTGCTTTCCGAACTGGGAGAATCTCCAGTGATGGCTTTCGTAAGAAATAGGAAAACACTGTCAAACCCATTTAAGAGCACCAACACATACAATTTAAATGCTGTCATATATCAAGTGTCAAATATCACCGACTGAAATAAAATATCACTGAAATCAAAATGCAATCCAATGTAAGATGCCTATGTCAGTCCTTTGGTGCATATTTACTGAATAGTCAGAGAATATTTGATACCAGCACTTTCAGAGGAGAAATTTAGAGGAATAACTTTGTTTCAACTGCTTTTCCCTGGGAGATCCAGGGAATTGGGCAAAGGGAGCTCCGTCTCTTTCCTTCCTTTCCCAGGGGACCAGGAAGAGGAGGAGTCTCAGCCAATAGAAGGGAGAGAGGCTTGGCTCAGCTGCTGTATGATCGAGAGAGCCTGGCAAAGCAAGCTCTGCCCCCCCCTTTCTCCCCAAGGGAGGAGCCTCAGCCAATGGAGAAAACAGAGGTTTTGCCCTGTTGCTCCTGTGCAAATGAATAAGCTTTGCAAAGTAAGCTGTTACACAGAAGGAAGCAAGAGAGAAGGAACCTCTTCTCTCTGATTTGGGGCCTGATTTGGCTCCCGGACTGCATATTTGACACCCCTGGTCTGTGTCCCATGCCCTCCCATCCCTGCCCCCCTATGGGATGGTCTTTAAATGGGAAGAGGTGGGGAAACTTCTGCTCCCTCTCAGCTACATAGAAAAGTGGCAGAAGCTGCTGATCTGCCTCCCTCTCCCATTTAAAGACCCCCACCTATCAGCTGGACACGGGAAATTTACTAAATAGTGGGGAGGTGAATCGCTGCAGTGCCACCTCTTTTGTCCACCTGGTCCCAGGCAGGCAAAAGAGGTGGCACGGCCCCTTTGCCTCGCTCTGAGGCTGCCTTTCCTCACAGGGGAGGCAGCCTCAGAGCAAGGCCACAACACCTGTTTTTTCCACCTAGGTCTCAGGTGGGCAGAAGGGGCAATGAGGCACTGAGTGGCATGTGGGGAGAGGGTACCTAGCGACACCCTGTAGGCAGGCAGTGCCCCAGGCAGTTGCTTACATGGCCTACTCCCATACACCGGCCATGGCTCAGGCTAGCCCGATCTTATTAGACCTCAGCAAGGGTGGAATTCTAGCAGGAGCTCCTTTGCATATTAGGCCACACACCCCTGATGTAGCCAATCCTCTGAGAGCTTACAAGGCTCTGTTTTGTAAGCTCTTGGAGGACTGGCTACGTCAGGGGCGTGCGGCCTAATATACAAAGCAGCTCCTGCTAGAATTCCACCCCTAGATCTCAGAAGCTAAGCATGGTGAGCCCTGTTTAGTACTTGGATGAGAGACCACCAGGGTCACCATGCAGAGGCAGGAAATTGCAAACCACCTCTGAGTATTGTCAAGAGGACTCTTGCCAAAATCTAGAACATATTTGAGTGTTAGAGGAAGAAACGGGGATGAGAAAAGTCTTCCATGTTTATTTCTCAGTAGCTACAAGCTACAGTAATATTTAACTTGAGCACAGTGAGTGGTATTCTGTCACACATACAGATGAATGAAATACTTTTTTATACAAACACATTACTATTAAAGTAGAGGAAAGGAATAAGAAGGAGCAGCTTTATTAACAAAAGCTGATGACAGGTGGAATAGCAGCAGGAAACCTCTACAAGATAAATAGGAACACACCTTTTCTGCTCATTGTACTGTAAGATTGTTACAGTGTTTTCTCTCATTTGGTCTCTTCATTCCCTTGCAATAGAGCCCCATAGCGCAGAGTGTTAAAGCTGCAGTACTGCAGTCCGAGCTCTCTGCTCACAACCTGAGTTCGATCCTTGGTGGAAGCTGGGTTTTCAGGTAGCCGGCTCGAGGTTGACTCAGTCTTCCATCCTTCGGTAAAAGGAGTCCCCAGCTTGCTGGAGCGGGGGGGGGGGGGGGGAGGAAGTGTAGATGACTGGGAAGGCAATGGCAAACTACCCTTTAAAAAGTCTGCCGTGAAAACGTGAAAGCAACATCACCCCACAGTCGGAAAAGACTGGTGCTTGCACAGGGGACCTTTCCTTTCCTTTTCCCTTCCTTTGCAATAGTTGGAGGTACTTAAAGTTTCTGTGAAAGACAGGATTTTCTTAAACAAATATTGGATCTAGCCAACTTTTCTGTTGTTGAAAAAGGAAGGAGGGGATCCCATTGACCACCAATAAAACTTTCCTTTCTGCCTAGTCTCAGGAATGGCCAAGGTCATTCCTGCCTAATTCTGCTCTCACCTGAAAGGGGCCTGGAAGAACTCTAGGGGGAGGGACTGCTTGCTTTGCACCTTTACTTTGAGTGTGTAACAGTCTAAGCCTGATTCATAAAAGGGGGCAAAAGCCAACCAAAGTCAGTTTTCGCAAGGGCTGTCTTGCCCTGACCTGTCATGTATCAATAAGCAGCTATTCTTGTAATGGACTAATCAGTAGACAAGTGCATCTTTAAGACCAACTAAGTTTTATTATGAATGTAAGCTTTCGTATGCTCCTAAGCAAACTTCATCAGACAAAATGGGAATGGAAGCAGCAATTCTTAATATAAGTGGGCAGTGTAGAATCATGAGAATGTTTTTAGCAGATTCAAAGAATCACAAATAGGGATCTGTGTTTGTTAGTGTTAGGACAAAGCAGGGCTGAAACAACACTGGAGGGTGCAGTGCAAAGTGCCATAAATCTAGGTAACATTTATCACCCTCCAGTGTTGTTTCAGCCCTGTTTTGTCCTAACACTAACAAACACAGAGCCTATTTGTGATTCTTTTAATCTGCTAAAAACATTCCCATGAGTCTACACTACCCACTTATATTAAGAATTGTTGCTTCCATTCCCATTTGTCTGATGAAGTTTGCTTAAGAGCATACGAAAGCTTACATCCTGAAAAAGTTGGTCTTAAAGGTGAACATGTCTACTGCTTTGTTCTATTGCTTCAGACCAACATGGCTGCCTACTGGGATCTTGTAATGGACTGTCTCTGATCTTTGAACTGCTGGGGACTTGACAAGTACCTCTTACCCTGAACTGGATGTTCCAAGCTAGCCCAATGTTGGCAGAACTCAGATGTTAAGCAGGATCAGTCCTGGTTAATACTTGGATGAAGAGCCACCAAAGAATAGCAGGATCACTACAGAGAGGCGGGCAATGGCAAACCACCTCTGAATGTCTCTTACCTTGAAATCCTTATGGTGTACTGTTGCCATAAGTTGGCAGCAATCTGTCGGCTATTTCCGCCATACAGCCAAAGAATTGGGAAGGGATGGTGGCTCAGTGGTAGAGCATCTGCTTGGTAAGTAGAAGGTCCCAGGTTCGATCCCCGGCATCTCCAAAAAAGGGTCCAGGCAAATAGATGTGAAAAACCTCAGCTTGAGACCCTGGAGAGCCGCTGCCAGTCTGAGGAGACAATACTGACTTTGATGGACTCAAGAGGGTCTGATTCAGTATAAGGCAGCTTCATATGTTCATATGTCTATCATCAGTCAAGGATTTTCACATCCATGCTAGCAAACATTTATTCAACATATTATATTGAATAAATATATATTATAGACACACACAAAGATTTTTTTTAAGCTTAAAATAAAACATGCTTAAAACATTAGCACTTGTTGGTCTTAAAAGTGCTTTCTTTGTATGTTGGTCTTAAAAGTGCTTTCTTTGTATGTCTCACGTGTGATCCAGGGTACTGGGCAATGGAAGTTCTGACTCTTTCCTTTCTTCCCCGGGGGACCAGGAGGGGGAGGAACCTCAGCCAATAGAAGGAAGAGAGGCTTGGCTCTGTAACTCTGCTGTGCGATCGAGACAGCCTGGCAAAGCAAGGTCTCCCTCCCGACCTTCCTCCCAAAGGGAGGAGCCTCAGCCAATGGAGAAAATAGAGGCTTTGCTCCTTTGCTCCTGTGCAATTGACCAAGCCTGGAAAAGCAAGCTGTGATGCAGAAGGAAGCAAGAGAGAGGGAGAAGGAAGCTGATGACAGCCAGTTGCTCAGGGGCCTGATAGGAGTGGCATATTTAAAACCCCTGTATTAGAAATTGCCATTGCTCATTGCACATTATGAAAGTACTGTTCATTCTGAACTGACTGTTTTTCTGCTTTTCTTTTACAGAGGACTGTGGGAGAGAGATTTTCTCTGGTGTGTGTACAAACAAAAAACCCCAAAACCAAGCACCAGTGCATTGTAAATTGTGGCAAGCTTTGGAAGTGCTAAATGGGAACAATACTTAAAACATTGCTGATTTTCCAGCAAGCAGCTGTTCGACATTTCAGCCCATCATTCTCTACCAAACATGCACCACATTTATTTTGTGGCACTGTCATAAAAATGTATGAGAATGTAAATGCTTGAGTGACCCATTAATCTTTCAGGGAGCAAACATAAAATCTTTTTTAACCCCCAGTGATGATATAACCATACTTTATTTTGAATGAAGGCTTTATCATGGAAGTGAAGATGTTCTGTGTCTTTCTGGGGCATATAAATAAGAAAAAAATAATAATATTAAAGCCTGATCAGTATCGAAAGTATACCATTATATAGATTGCGGGATGAAGACATATTAGTTAGTCAAAACTCTGCTCTGTTTCTGATGTGCAGAGGAACATCTAACAATGTACATAGCATCATTTATTGAACTCAACCATCAAAATGCAGCTATTATCACAGTTATCATTTGCTAACTGGTTCCGTAATAGGGTTGCCAAGTCCCCCGTGGTGTCACATTCTCAGGGCGCAGGCAGGCAGGAGTCTAAAGCTGGTCTGAAGTCAAAGTTCAGGAAGTCAAGCAGGAGCCGAGTCACCACAACAAAATTGCAAACCAGAAGCAGAAGTCAGTGTCCAAAGCCAAAGGGTCAAGGTGCCAAGGAATTCAAACCGGTCAGGAACTGGAATCAGGAAGGAACGTGGATGCAAGCCAGGGAATCGACGTTGCTTCCACAAGGTTGCCAAGTCCTGGGTGTGAGTTATATGGGAGCCTCAATCAGCCTGCTCCCTGAGTGGCCATAATTCTCCTAGAACTCAGGGCTAAGAGATCGGAAGCATTGGTGCGTCTCGTGCCTGCGTTCTGCGAGTGTTTTCTGAAGACGACTCCACATTCTTGAGATGGGAGGGGAAGAGCTTGGAGGAGACTGGTTGTCAACAGCCGGCGCTGGTGCCTGGAATGTGGGGAGAGTGATTGATGGGCTAGCTGTTGGTTCTTCCTGGTCTGTTAAACCTTCCAGCTCCCCCTCCTCAGGACTCATGACATGTGGCTGCCAGTAAGGGACTTTTTCTCTCTCGCACACAGTACACGCAATGTGACGGCGTCACCTGGAAGTGATGTATCGCTCTGGGCATGTCATGCGGGATGCTGTAGGAATCTGCTGGAAAGTATGGTTTCACATGGAGATGCTCTAGCAATTCGGGGGAGAACTCTAGTTCCCCCCAAAATTCCTTGGGGGAAAGAGCAAGCCTCATCAAGTTAATACCTGAAGTCAGGGGTTGTTTTGTAGAAAAATAGGTGGCAGAGCTCATTAGCATAACTCATTAGCATATGCCTCTCTCCCCCAGCCAAAAGCAACCTGATGTAAGAAAGGAGAGCCCTGGGTGAGCGAGGCCTGCTTGGGTTGGCTTGACATCCAGACAGCCCAAGCAGGCCTCACTTGCCTGGGGCTCTCCTGGGCCACCACCACCACCACCCCAGTCAAAAAGGTCAGCAAGCCACCCAAAATCACATCAGAAGTGGAGAAAGGGTGGCATGGGCTTCTCCAGGGGTTAATGAGGGCTGCTGGGGGCATGGCAAAACCCCTGGTGGCTAGCTAGCTGCCCGCTCTCCTAATCCAGGGATTGTTATGCAGCTGCACCTACTATTCAGTGGACAAGGTAGGTGGGAGGAGGAGGGGGAACCGTCAGAAAGGTTCAGGAGCTGTGGTCCTGTGAGCTCCTGCTAAATCTGAGGCCTGCTGAGGAGAGAGCTAAACTAAGATGCTCTGTGAGTAAATGGAAGCCGTAATTTTATGGGGCTGAAGGAGCGCTGCTGGAGGCTAGGAAAGAAATGCTGTGTCCTTCAGAACTCCTTCATGTTGCCTATAAGTGAATTGGCATAAAATATGCTGAATCACTCTGCCTCCCGTCATAAAACAGTCTATAAAGGGTGTCAGTGCCTGGCCACACTATTTTTACAAGCCAGCAATTAGCGGGAAGGCAAAGTTGAAAGCATGTCTTCCCCATTCCACCTTTGTCCACCACTATATTTCCAAGATGCTATAAAGAACTGGACTCGGGACAAATCTTTAGCATCATATGCATAATGGGAACGACCAGGCCAGATGCTGATAAAAGGCACTGTTGGAACACTCACCCTTAAGCGATGCTTTAGAATAATTGAATTGAAGCCCCTGGACATGATCCACCTGAATTCAGCCCCTATAGATCCCAGGCGAGGGTTAAGCAGTGGAGCCTCGTGGGCAAAAATTCTACTTTGTGAGCTACTGGCATTAATGTCAGGGCTTGAATTCAGCAGGAGCTCATGGGAGCAAAGCTCCTGAACCTCCAGCCAGGGTCTGCATGCAGTGGGGGGGTTCCCTCCCTTCTGCACACAGATCCTGGGCCATATCCAAATGAGATATGCTACTGAGCTCATAAGAACATAAGAGAAGCCATGTTGGATCAGGCCAATGGCCCATCCAGTCCAACACTCTGTCACACATAAGAACATAAGAGAAGCCATGTTGGATCAGGCCAATGGCCCATCCAGTCCAACACTCTGTCACACATAAGAACATAAGAGAAGCCATGTTGGGTTAGGCCAATGGCCCATCCAGTCCAACACTCTGTGTCACACAGTGGCCAAAAAATCCAAGTACCATCTGGAGGTCCACCAGTGGGGCAGGACACTAGAAGCCCTCCCACTGTGCCCCACCAAGCACCAAGAATACAGAACAGCACTGCCCAAGACAGAAAGTTCCAACAATATGCTGTGGCCACTGATGGACCTCTGCTCCATATGAACCTTTTTTCCTACAAAATGATCTCTGTTTAAAGTTGTGAGCTCCTGCATAAATTAGCTTGCTCTGGGGCCATTTCTCCTGAGCTAAGACCAAAATGTGTGAGACAGAGGCTAAAAAAACTGTGAGCTAGCTCACACTAACTCAGCTTAGAGGGAACACTAGCCAAGGGTTCCCAGAAACCCAGGAACAGCAACAGCCATAGGGTCCTCTTTCCGTGGCTCACTCTGGAGAAGGCAACCGTCTGTGGGAACAGGCTTTCCCTTCCAGTGCCTGGGGTGCGGGGGGGGGGGGATCTTTGGCCTTTCAGGAGTTGAACCTCCCTTTCAAGGTGTGGAGAAACGCCATTTTAGGCAGTGGTGGTGCCTCATTTGGCAGGGGTCAGTAAATCCCTCAGCAGGGCTTTGTAGCCTTCCCCTCACTCCCCCCCTCCCTTCCAGAGCCAAACCAACAACGCTAGGGGGAAAATCTCCTAGAGAGGCAGGACGTGCGGTTGTTCCTTGCATGTGTTAGGCAGGAAGAGAAGGCAGATTTGAACCGGGGCTCGAGCGAGCATGTGGTGAGCAATGGAGGCTCCTGCCTGTGGGGGAGGCCTGCTCAGGAAAATGAGGCCTCCAGGCAGGCAGACTAAGTAAGTACTTCACAAGACAGGGCAAGTTTAGATCAGGGCCAGCAGGACGCATTTATAATCAACTTTTCTTTGTTATACTGGTTGCTGTGCTGGGCTGTGCTGTGCTGTGCTGTGCTAATTTTGTAGATGCAACTGCTTTTGTTTTGTTTTTCTTTCCCTATCCTTTTCTCTTTTTAAATAAATATATTTTTACTGTTTAAATGCTGGCAGTCAATCTCTGTACCACCTAGATCCCCAGACCGCTTTAGACCACGCTGTTTTTAAGAAGGGGGCCCCGGGGAAGGGGGAAGGCATGCAGTTGGATAAGGTGCCAATCCTCCAGGGGTGCCCCAAAGAAGCGCTGAGGTCTCTGTGAAACCCAAGTGCAGGGTGGCAGAGGACCTGGAGGCCTAGCCTCGCAGCGGGAGAGGGGGATTGGGAGTCCTGTTCCTCTCAATCTGAACCCCGGGACTGAGCAGGTGGTGGCAGCGCGCCCAAGGGGCAGGAGGAGAAATTGCTCCCTCCAGGAGTTGGCGACTCAATAGGGAGCTGACGGGACCGGGTCTGAAGGCAGAATCGGGCCGGTTCCGCCACACTTGGCGGCAGCGGTGGGATGAGAACAAACAGAGAACTTGATTGGCCAGGCATTTTTGCTTTTTGATACGTGCAAGCACCCAGAGGAAGCAACAGCGGTTTTGTTTTCTTTTCGGGTCAATTGGAGTAGGGAAAGTTTAGCTAGTTAGGATGGAGCGTGCTAAGAAACTGGAAATCCTGAAGATGACAAAGCCACAGCTCCAGGAAGAGTGCGCAAAGCAAGAACTGGAGTGTGACAACCTGACTGTAGTAGATATGCAAGTCCTCCTGTTGGAGCATCTTGAGCATGCAGGGGCCCCTGCAAAAGTGGCCCCCACCCAGTCAGAGGTAATCTTGCAGCTACAGATGGAACTGGAGAGAATGCGTATCAAGGCGGACCAAGTCCGCAGACAGGAGGAACGAGAGAGAGAGGAACGACAAGCAGAGAGGGATGCAGTCCGCAGACAGGAGGAACGAGAGAGAGAGCTGAGGCGAGCTGAAATCCACAGACGGGAGCAGGAAGAGCAACGTCGCCATGAGCTTGAGGTGCTACGTCTGGAAGCTGAACTAAGCAAAGAGATCCAAGTCACCCCCAAAGACTTTGCAGTGTACAAGGAGGGAGAAGACCCCTCCACATACCTCTCCAACTTTGAGAAGGCAGCCAAACAGTGGGGGATTGCAGAGGAAGACTATATGTCTTACCTCTATAGCAACCTGACTGGAGAGCTTTCAGTCATCTATCACAGCATGCCTATGGAAGATGGGGGGATAACTTTTGCAGCCTATAAAGCCACTGTATTTAAAAGGTTTAAACTGGGGCCAGACCACTCCCGAAAGCAGTTCAGGGGTTTGGCTCCACAAGAAGGTAAATCCTATTCTGAATGTGGGGTAATGAAGGAACAAACAGTTCCAGTGTTATTGGGCCGGGATTTGGTGGTTGGCCAGTACTCTATCAAGGCTGTACCCCGCAGCCAAACCCCCAGGGGGAAGTGGGAGGAGGAAGGCAACTTTAAGGAAGCCACCTCACCACCAACCAGGGAGGGGGAAATAGCCCAGGTTACTGAGGACGAAGAGAGGGCAGTCACCCAGGAGGGGGAGGGCCAGCCTATCTCAAGCCCTGGAGTAGGGTGTTCCCAAGGGGAAGAGGGGTGTAGCTTTCCCCAAGTGCAGCAGGAGGCTGTCGATGTTCCTAGCAAGGAAAGGAACTTGTCTAGCATAAAGGATGTGCATGCTGAAGAGACCAAGGTGGAGAGTGGAGATTTCACAGGAGGTTCTGAGAGCAGCAAGGCTAATGTGGGCTCAGAGGAGCACATAGCTGAAGGCTTGGGGGGACGGGAGTGGTTCCAGAAGGGGGTCCGGAGCGGCCTTAGGTTGGAACCGGTTCACCAAGTAGCTGTGGATCAGGAAGTGGGATCGTCCGAGACGCTCTCAAAACAGGTCGTCTTGAAGCAGGGCAGACAGGAATCCTGGGAAGCTGTGGAACCTTCCAGGCAGGAAGGGGGTCAGTTGGGTAGTGCTGAAAAACCAACCAAGGGGACTGAGAACCCAAGCCAAACCCTCAGGGGAAGGTGGGGGGAGGAAGGCAACTTTAGGGAAGCCACCTCACCACCAACCAGGAAGGGGGAGGACCAGTCTGTCTCAAACCCTGCAGGAGGGTGTGCCCAATGGGAAGAGGGGTGCCAATTTCCACAAGGGCAGCAGGATGCTGTGGAGCGTTCCAGGCAGGAAGGAGCTCAGTTGGCTGACACTGAAAAACCAACTGAGGGGGCGGAGAACCCAGATCAAACTTTGGCTGAGTGTTCTGGAAACAGTGGGACTAGGGGTGGCTTGAAGGAACAGATGATAGGAAGTCTGGGGGAGCCAGAAATGTTCCTGTCTGAGGTTCAAAGTGACCCGAGGCTGGAACCACTGTGTGAGTTGGCAAGGGACCAGGAAGTGGAGTTCTCAGAAGTTGAGACAGGGGATAGGGTGATGGTTTCCCTGCCACTTCATACTGGTGAATGGAAAATGGAATGGGAGGGACCCCATGTGATTGTGGATGACCTAGATGAGGCTACTTATGTGGTGGCTATGGAGGAAATGGGAAAGGCAGTTCAAGTGGTGCAGGTGAATATACCACAGCCATTCTCTGCGAGGTCCATGGTGTTGCCTATAGGTAGGAAGGAAGGAGACAAAAAGAAGCTGGGACAGCAATTGTTTGGAGCCCCAGAGGTGGTTTTCTGGGAGGACAGAGTGGACAGAGGGAATATTCCACCAATGAGGGATAAAGAAGAAGCAACTGTGTGGGAACTGGGCAGTTTCCAACCCCATATGTGGGGCCAGGGATTTCCTCCTTTGATGGACCACTCACCCCAGCAACAGCAGCAACGAAGGGAGAGCACCAAACTTCAGAGGTGGTCCTGGGAGATGGAGGAGTACATCTTAAAGACTGGACATTCCTTCTGCATGCAGCAATGCAACGTTTTGTCCAGAAAGGACATGGACACCGAGGTTGTGGGACTTTGTGTATTATTGGAGAAACACCTGAATGTTTGTGTAATATTTTGGTTAATGGGTTTCTCCTTGTTTGTTTGGATTCTGCTACGGGGTCACCTCTGTAGGAGGCAACCCCTCCGGCTCAGAATTTAAGGAGGGGGAAGTGTGGAGAAACGCCATTTTAGGCAGTGGTGGTGCCTCATTTGGCAGGGGTCAGTAAATCCCTCAGCAGGGCTTTGTAGCCTTCCCCTCACTCCCCCCCTCCCTTCCAGAGCCAAACCAACAACGCTAGGGGGAAAATCTCCTAGAGAGGCAGGACGTGCGGTTGTTCCTTGCATGTGTTAGGCAGGAAGAGAAGGCAGATTTGAACCGGGGCTCGAGCGAGCATGTGGTGAGCAATGGAGGCTCCTGCCTGTGGGGGAGGCCTGCTCAGGAAAATGAGGCCTCCAGGCAGGCAGACTAAGTAAGTACTTCACAAGACAGGGCAAGTTTAGATCAGGGCCAGCAGGACGCGTTTATAATCAACTTTTCTTTGTTATACTGGTTGCTGTGCTGGGCTGTGCTGTGCTGTGCTGTGCTGTGCTGGGCTGTGCTGTGCTAATTTTGTAGATGCAACTGCTTTTGTTTTGTTTTTCTTTCCCTATCCTTTTCTCTTTTTAAATAAATATATTTTTACTGTTTAAATGCTGGCAGTCAATCTCTGTACCACCTAGATCCCCAGACCGCTTTAGACCACGCTGTTTTTAAGAAGGGGGCCCCGGGGAAGGGGGAAGGCATGCAGTTGGATAAGGTGCCAATCCTCCAGGGGTGCCCCAAAGAAGCGCTGAGGTCTCTGTGAAACCCAAGTGCAGGGTGGCAGAGGACCTGGAGGCCTAGCCTCGCAGCGGGAGAGGGGGATTGGGAGTCCTGTTCCTCTCAATCTGAACCCCGGGACTGAGCAGGTGGTGGCAGCGCGCCCAAGGGGCAGGAGGAGAAATAGCTCCCTCCAGGAGTTGGCGACTCAATAGGGAGCTGACGGGACCGGGTCTGAAGGCAGAATCGGGCCGGTTCCGCCACACAAGGTCTAAATACAAATCGCAAGGTCAGTTGGAAAAGCACACACCAGTGAGGTTCCACACTTCCAAGGCATGCAGGGACTTCGTTCGGATGGGGACTATGGGGCACATTGCGAGGGGGCTTAGACCTGCCCTTCCATGCCATTTCCCCAAGCTGAAATTACTCTGGGGTGGTGGGTGGTGGTGGTATTTTCTCCATTGTATAAACTTAATTTGAAGTTGTCCACTACAGGTGACAGGCAAATAGCAGCCCCTACAGGTAACAGGTAAGTAAGTAGTTCCTGTCGGGGAAAAAGCATGAACAGAAGTCTATGCTCTCTTTACCTGGATGCCATTATCTTGATATGAATTATTTATTTATTTTATACAAATTGTGGCCTGCCCTATCCCACAAGCAATATTCCCTCTAAGCCAGTGTTTCCCAAAGTGGGCGATATTGCCCCCTGGGGGGGGGCGCTGGAACGATCCGGGGTGGTGGTGGTAGCCTTGGGTGCAATTGGGGGGTGGTGAATAAAAATAAGGGGGCGGTGGAAGCATAAAGTGAGAAGAGAAGAGAGAAGTGAAGAGAAAAGAGGAGAAAAGAGGAAAGAAGAGGGTGGGAGGTGTCAAAACATCACATTTCTGAGAGAGGTCCAGAATTTCTGATTTAGAGAAAAATTCCAATTAACAAAAATAGAGGGTTTCTTTCTGTCTGCTACTTAGTGCGAATTCACCTAATTAGACTAATCATGAAGACCAGAACTCCTTCCAGTTAAAATATAAAGGATGCAGTTATTTATAAGACAGAATAAAAAAAAATAGAGGTGTACAGACAAACAAGAAACACAAAACCAAAAAACTTTACTAGTCTATCCTAGCCAATACTTGCTACAACTAATAGCTTCTCAACATAAGAACATAAGAGAAGCCATGTTGGATCACGCCAACGGCCCATCCAGTCCAACACTCTGTAACACACAGTGGCCAATAATATATATATATATATATATATATATATATACACACACACACACACACACACACAAACACATACACATCCTGTGGCTAATAGCCACTGATGGACCTCTGCTCCATATTTTTATGCTATGCTTGCTGCCGCCACCACTTCCTGTGGCAGTGAACTCCACATGTTAATCACCCTTTGGGTGAAGAAGTACCTCCTTTTATCCGTTCTAACCCGACTGCTCAGCAATTTCGTTGAATGCCCATGAGTTCTTGTATTGTGAGAAAGGGAGAAAAGTACTTCTTTCTCTACCTTCTCCATCCCATGCATAATCTTGTAAACCTCTATTATGTCACCCCGCAGTCGACGTTTCTCCAAGCTAAAGAGCCCCAAGCATTTTAAACTTTCTTCATAGGGAAAGTGTTCCAGCCCTTTAATCATTCTAGTTGCCCTTTCCTGCACTTTTTCCAATGCTATAATATCCTTTTTGAGGTGCGGTGACCAGAATTGCACACAGTATTCCAAATGAGACCGCACCATCAATTTATACAGGGGCATTATGATATTGGCTGATTTGTTTTCAATTCCCTTCCTAATAATACCCAGCATGGCGTTGGCCTTTTTTATTGCAATCGCACACTGTCTTGACATTTTCAGTGAGTTATCTACCATGACCCCAAGATCTCTCTCTTGGTTAGTCTCTGCCAGTTCACACCCCATCAACTTGTATTTGTAGCTGGGATTCTTTGCCCCAATGTGCATTACTTTGCACTTGGCCACATTGAACCTCATTTGCCACGTTGATGCCCACTCACCCAGCCTCAACAGATCCCTTTGGAGTTCCTCACAATCCTCTCTGGTTCCTACC
Source organism: Heteronotia binoei (assembly GCF_032191835.1). Lineage (NCBI taxonomy): Eukaryota > Metazoa > Chordata > Lepidosauria > Squamata > Gekkonidae > Heteronotia > Heteronotia binoei. The sequence goes on from NC_083226.1 coordinate 3,705,025, forward strand.
ACCCTGAACAATTTAGTGTCATCTGCAAACTTGGCCACTTCACTGCTCACCCCCAACTCCAAATCATTTATGAACAAGTTAAAGAGCATGGGACCCAGTACTGAGCCCTGCGGCACCCCACTGCTTACCATCTTCCACTGCAAAGACTGCCCATTTATACTCACTCTCTGCTTCCTATTAATTAGCCAGTTTTTAATCCACAAGAGGACCTGTCCTTTTATTCCATGACTCTTGAGCTTACTAAGGAGCCTTTGATGAGGAACTTTATCAAAAGCTTTCTGGAAGTCAAGGTAAACAACATCTATCGGGTCTCCTTTGTCCACATGTTTGTTCACCCCCTCAAAGAAATGTAACAGGCTAGTGAGGCAAGATCTTCCCTTACAGAACCCATGCTGAGTCTTCCTCAATAACTCGTGTTCATCAATGTGCCTACTCATTCTGTCCTTGATAATGGTTTCTACCAACTTTCCCGGTATTGAAGTCAGACTGACTGGCCTGTAGTTACCCGGAGCTCCTCTGGAACCCTTTTTAAAGATGGGGGTGACATTTGCTACCTTCCAGTCCTCAGGAACAGAGGCAGATGTCAATGAAAGATTACATATTTTGTCAGAAGATCCACAAGTTCAACTTTGAGCTCTTTCAGAACTCTTGGATGTATGCCATCCGGACCTGGTGACTTATTGGTTTTTAATTCGTCCATCAGTTGTAGGACCTCCTCTCTTGTCACCTCAAGGTTGCTTGCAGTTTTTCTCTCAGCAATACAGTTCAGGTCAGGACAGTGGAAACACTGAGGCAATTGCACAAACTTCTCTGAAGAGTTCCAACCTGTAGCTTTCTCCTCACAAGTTTTTCTGCAGACAGTCAAGCTTCTTATAGTCCTCTGGTTACCAGGTGGTTGCTTCAGTTGATTTCAGCCAACTGCTATGCTCCAGACACAGAGTGTCTTCTGCAGGGCCAACACGTGGGAGTTGGCGAGGTAGGTGACTGCCTAGGGTGCCACCCTGCCAAGTGTGCTGCTGGGCACCCCTTTACTCTCCCTTTCCATGTGGTACTATTGTGCCAGCCAGACAGCAGGCAAGCCAAGAGCCCTGGGTGGCTCTGCCATGCCATTGCTTTTCTTTGCAGGGCAAACGCCTGCACCCCATTTTACTGCTGCCTGCAGCTTTCGGGTTGAAAGCGGCTGGGTGGTGGCACCTTCCCATTGCACTAGTCAGAGCTGAAGATTTCCAGGGGGGTGATGAGGGTTTTTTTTTTCTGGGAAGGGGGAGTTAGGCCAAATAAGTTTGGAAACATCTGCTCTAAGCTGTGGAGTCTTGTGAGCAAAAATTCTACTTTGTGAGCTACTGCATCAATGTGAGCATTAAAATTGTGAGCTACTGCATCAATTAGCTTGCTCAGGGCCATTTTTCCTGAGCTACAGGGGTGGTTTGGCCACTAGGAAAACTAGGCATTTGCCTAGGGTGCCATCAGGGCAGGGTCACCAAAATCGGCTCCCTCCCCGCCCCCTAGGCAAATTCCTAGTTGCCTGCCTACTTCCCCCTCCCACCCCCCTGATATAAGCTAAATTTTTAATGCCCAGGGAACCAGAGGCAAAGCGCCAGCTCCCAGGGCTCTTACAAGGCACCTTCCCCCACCTGGCAATCAGCTGATTGTCAGGAAAAGTGCAGGGAGGCCGGCGCCACTTCCTCCCCATTTCCTCCCCGGATTGCATGGGAGGGAAGTGGGGAGGAAGCAACAGTGGCTGCCGCTTTTTCAGCAGCTTGCTGTTCCTTCCTTTCGCCACCACCCCAGCGCTGAAGTTCCAGAGAGTTCTGGAAGGCCAGCATAAGAGCGCTGTCCTCCCCACAGCTTTTCCTGCTGATCAGCAGAGGAGGGGGTGCCTTGAACGAGTTCTGGGAGTCGTGGAAGGGAGCGGTGGGGCACTGGGCAGCATGGGAGGGTGGGGTCCATCAAGGTTAATATTGTCTACTCAGACTGGCATTGGCTTTCCAGGGTCTCTGGCACAAGTCTTTCACATCACCTACTGCCTGGTCCTTTAAAGTGTAGGTGCTGGGGAATAAAACTAGGAACTTCTAGGTGCAATGTTGGGAGAACTCCTCTATAGGGCTTCTAACTCACCCCCCCCCCCAAGTGGCTTTATCCCAGCACCCCAATCCTGTTGGATTTTGTGTTTTGGCTCCCATGGACTTGGCTGCCCGTGTCCTTGCATAGCTCAGGGAAGATTTCTGGTTTTGTATTTATGGCTGTTAAGAACTACTTTCCAACGCATAGTTGATAATCTATAAATAGTGTGTAATTAACTCAAATAGACCATTAATGCAACGTCTCTTAAGTTTGTTAATTTGCTCTCCCATTTCCCCCCTTGCAGATGGAATCCTGGTGTGCAGTTCAAAATGCTTACAGCTGTGAAATAGAGGATTCGATTAAGTTGTGCTTTGTAACTTTAGCAGAGTAATTTAAAGTAACTGATATAAGCTAAATTCACCATCCCTCTCTAATAATATAGGGCAGATAAGCAGGCCCATCTCTGAAGACGTACATCTTATTTAGATAATTCTATCGAGCTCTTATTAACACAAATTTTAGCAGACTTCAGAGGATGGTAGAAGACAGGAGGGCCTGGTGTAACTTTGTCCATGGGGTCGCAAAGAGTCAGACTTGACTGTTCACCTGAACAACAAAAACCGAACTCTTACTAGCCGCTTGCTTGGCTCAAACATATTCTCACCTCGAATGAGCTCATGGAGAATGAGAGAAAGGAGGTCCCAGGGAAGAAGAAATATAGTTGTTGTTGGTCAGTTGCACAGTTGTGTCCAACTCTTTCAACCCCATAGACCAAGTCACGCCAGACCCTCCTGTCTTCCACCATCCTCCGAAGCCTGCTCAAATTGGTGTTAGTTACATCAGTTAATGCTGTCCAGTCATCTCATCTTTTGCCGCCCCCTTCTTCTTTTGCCTTCCGCCTTTCTCAGCATCAGAGTCTTCTCCAGGGAGTGCTCCCTTCTCATTGGGTGGCCAAAGTATTTGAACTTCAGCTTCAGCAGCTGACCTTCCAGGGAACAGTCAAGGTTGATTTCCCTTAGGACTGACTGATTGGATCTTCTTGCAGTCCAAGGGACTCTCAAGAGTCTTCTCCAGCACCACATCTCAAAAGCATCTATTCTTCTGCGCTTGACCTTCCTTATGGTCCAGCTCTCACAGCCATACGTTGCTACTGGGACTACCATAGCTTTGACTATATGGACTTTTTTTGGGCAGGGTGAAATATAATTAGGGGGCCAGTTTTTAAAGTATTAACAGATCCTTGACCTGGATGGCACAGGCTATCCAATTTCATCAGATCTTGGAAACGAAGCAGGGTTGGGCCTGGTGGGGACTTGGATGGAAGACTACCAAGGAAATCTACAGTTGCTCTGCTGAAGTAGGCAATGGCAAACCACGTCTGACCTTTCCCACCTTGAAAAGGTTAGATGTGAGCCCTAACTGGATAGCCCAGGCAAGCCCATCCAAGCTCAGAAGCGAAGTAGGGTTGACTATGATTAGTACTTGGATGGGAGACTGTCCTTGAAATACCCAGTCGGGAGGTGGGACAGGTTTATACAGCCACCTCCCTGAATACGCTCCAGGCCCTCGCAGGGGTCAGTCACAAAAGGTTGACATGACTTCCAGGTGCAGACACACACATACACACAAATAGATAGAAAGAAAGAAAGAAAGAAAGAAAGAAAGAAAGAAAGAAAGAAAGAAAGAAAGAAAGAAAGAAAGAAAGAAAGAAAGAAAGAAAGAAAGAAAGAAAGAAAGAAACTGTGCATGCAAGAGGATCTGGGAGGGAAAGGGCTAAGAGAATTTTCTCACCCAGGTACACTTGGCAGTTGGCCCCACCCTCTCATCAGTTGGATGTTGAACCTCATTGGCTGCTGCTTCCTTTCTGTTATTTCATCTTATGTAGAGCCTCTCTTATTCTCTCTCTTACCTGGGCTTGGAGCTGTAGCAACTTAACCTGTTTGAAGTTAATCTGTTAAATGAATCTACATGTCGTTAAAAATGTCCTATTTTTGTAAGTAAATTTTCTTTTTTTCTTGTTACTATTGGAGTCAGATCATCTTTGTAATTTGTTTGAACAGCAATTTCCTTTAATCGGGAAACATGGAGGATCAGGGATTCTGCATAAAGCTACTGTACTTCCAAGACTTTTTTTTTTTTCATTTAACCTGATAGGTTATGGGCCCAGAGTCTATCAGAAGCTTAGATAAATCTTAATGTTTAATTCCTTTTTGAAGTCTTTGATTAGTAGTTCCCCTTTTTTATCTTTAAAAATTCTCCATTGTTCTTCTTCATTTTGCAGTGATAAGGATGGCTGAATCAAGCAGATATTTGGAGATCCAAAAGCTGAGAACTATAGAAATTGGCTTCAAAAATTTCACATAGTCCTTTAAGCAAAAGGAGCCACTGGTATCCTAGAGAAAGAAAATGGATGTTAATTAGCTCAGCAGAAGAAGGATGTTCATGAGCTTAGCACCTGAACAGAATGGCACTGCTGAAAGAAAACAGTCTTTACTGGAGATGGGCAAATGCATGTTCGTGAATGCACACCTACCCACTGAATTGTGGGGTGAAGCAGTCCTGACTGCAGGGGGATGAAGCAACTACAGTTTCCAATTATATCCAAGAACTGCCTCAGCTGCTTCTTGTTTGAATGCCATGGATATTTTCTTAGTTGGATGACCTTTTGGGGCAGGGGCCATATTTGACTTTTTCCCACAATGAAACCCAGATACTCCAGTTCCTGGAAGCTCACATAACTCTTTTTTAGGTTGACCTATAGCCTGTAATGCCTGTAGCACTGTAGCAAGGACTTCCAGTCAGAGCTGATGATTGTAATATTGTCTATATATGCCCATGCAAATGAATGACAGCCAGCTAAGATGAAATCCACGAGTTATCAGAACATAGCAGCAGCCCCATGCAATTCAAAGGGCATCTACTTTATCTACATCTACATTATCAACAGGTCCTTGATGGAAGGCACCTTTCCCACGCCCCTTAAAGAGGCAGTGGTTCGCCCTCTCCTTAAAAAGCCATCTTTGTGTCAAGCATGAGATTTCAAAATAACCAGTCCTTGGATTTTGAAACAAAGTTTGGTTTATTGATAATCCATGTGGCTAAGTTGAGCTAGGTATTGGAACTGATACTTAGTAACAACAGAATACAAGCTTTAAAATGGCACATCAAAGGTTCTATAAACAATTCTACATTCACGTGTGAAATTCACACTCTAACTTCCTTATCTCTATTGCGGTTGGTGCATCCTGGGTCCAGGCCTCGCTGGGCCTGGGAATGAGTCCCAGGAGGTCTTATCTTCAAAGAGGACATTCCTGCATTTGTTAGTAAAAGCGAAAGAAGCAATGGAGGGGGTTTGCTACTTTGATGTGCCTGAATCTAATTCATGATTAGTAACAATTGTATGATCTGACAATTACAACAACTAGAAAATTCACAGTGCTTGACATACTGCCCCCCCTCCAAGCTCTTGCTCGGGGTTTGTCTGGGTGCAGCAGGTAAAATCTTTTAAGGAGGAGGGGGGCCCAGAGGTCGGATGCTTTTACCCATTCAGTACAACTGGGGGGAAAAAACTTCCAGCGTACTAGGAAGTAGAGTACCCCCCTTTTTTCTCTCACATCCAATATCTCCTGCACCTCATGATGACTCTGACCAGCCACTTGACTAGGTTTGTGCTCTGGAGGGCAAGGGTGCCAGCTCGTAGCCCTCGGATCTCGCCGAAGAAGGCTGCAATGGAAAACAGGATGGATTTTACTAAAGAATTTTGGCAATTCCAACTTCACTGTCACTTTAGTTATCACCCTCTTTATTTTGAATGGCCCCAAGTATTTGTACGTGAGATTCCTGGAAGTCTGTGGCAAAGGCAAGTTCTTTGTAGACAGGAATACAGTTTCTCTTACTTTAAAATCCCATTCCGGGGCATGTTTTTTGTCATAATGTGCTTTGTAATCCTGTTTGGCCATTTCCAGGTTTTCTTGAATTATGGACCAACCTTTCCCTAGCGTTTCCCACCATTGCTGACAGGAGGTGGGGGGCTTGTCCCCACTGCCGCTGGGCAGCAGTGGGAACAGTTTCCCCTCATAGCCATTGACAATTTTGAAGGGAGTTGCTTTGGTTGAGCTATGGAGACTATTATTGTATCCATATTCTGCGAACGGTAACAGCTCCACCCAGTTAGTCTGCTGGAAGTTCACATAGCACCGTAAATATTGTTCTAGAAGCACGTTTACGTGTTCTGTCTGCCCGTCCGTCTGTGGGTGGTAGGCAGAGCTCAACCCCTGTTCCATGCCTGTTAATTTACAAAACTCCTGCCAGAAGTTGGCAACAAATTGCGAGCCGCGGTCAATAATGACCTTATCGGGCAATGAGTGGACCTTAACGTGTTGGAAAAACAAATAGGCAAGCTTCTTTGCTGTAGGCAATTTTTTACAGGGAATGAAATTAGCTTGCTTTGAGAAAGTATCCACCACCACCAATATTACAGTTTTGCCCTGAGAAGCTGGTAGTTCCACTATAAAGTCCATAGAGACCACGGACCAAGGACGTTTTGCAGTGGGCGTGGGTTGGAGGAGGCTGGGGGGTTTCCCACCTCGTTTCTTTGCCATTATACACATCGGGCAAGTGGTCACAAATTCTGAAATGTCTTTTTCCATTTGAGGCCACCAGAATTGTCTATTGACTAGGTGTAACGTCTTCACGTATCCGAAGTGACCTGACAGTTTATTACAATGGCAGTGTTGTAAGACCTCTTGCCTCAGTGTTTTTGGCACATACAATTTCCCGTTGTGGTACCAAAATCCCCCTGCCCCTTTAATCAATCCTTCGAGTCTTCCTTCGCCTTCTGCCTCTTCGATCAGTCTATTGCCCCCCATGGTTCTGGTGCTCCCTGTTTCTTCCCCGACTGGGTGGTCACTGCGCCCACTACGGTGCTGGGGGGAATGATGGAGTCCACCACCTTCTCCCTCTGACTCTTGTGTTGGGGCAGTCTAGATAGCGCGTTGGCTAAGAAGTTTTTTGACTCGGGTATGTGCCTCAGGGTGAAGTCGAACTTTGCAAAGAATCCCGGCCACCAAATTTGTTTTTCAGTTAGTTTCCTGCAACTGGTTAGAGCCTCTAGGTTCTTATGATTGGTCCAGATCTCAAGTGGTACTCTCGCCCCCTCTAGCCAGGACCTCCATGTTTTTAAAGCGAACGTTATTGCAAACGCCTCTTTGTCCCACACTGACCAATTCTGCTGCTCTTGGGAGAATTTCTTAGAAATGTAGGTACATGGTCGTAGCCTCCCCTCTGAGTCTTTCTGCATCTATATGGCTCCCACAGCTACATCGGAGGCATCGCATTGAACCACGAAGGGCTTAAGTTCATCGGGATGGGCCAGCACTGGCTTGCTTGTGAACAACCGCTTAAGTTTTTCAAACGCTTTTTGGCAGGCAGGGGTCCATGCCAGTTTCGCCCCCGGTTTTTTTGCCTTGGGCCCCTTTCCTCTAGTCTTAAGCAAATCTGTCAAAGGTAACATTACTTGGGTGAACCCTTGAATGAAATTTCTGTAAAAATCTGTGAACCAGAGGAAAGATTGTAGCTGTCTACGTGTCCTCGGGGGTGCCCAATCCAATACTGCCTGTATTTTGGCGGGATCCATAGCGAGTCCTTTGCCGGACACTCTGAATCCCAGATAGTCAAGCTCGGTCTGGTGGAACTCACACTTGGATAACTTCGCATACAGTTTGTGCTCATATAGGGTACTCACGAATTGTACATGGGAGGCTATGTCCTTTGAATAGATAATGATGTCATCCAGGTACATCACCACCCTCTTGCACAGGTACTCTCGCAAGACTTCATTAATAAAGTTCATAAACACTCCTGGAGCACCCTGTAATCCGAAAGGCATCAAGAGGTACTCGAACTGTCCCATTGGAGTGTTGAATGCAGTTTTCCACTCGTCCCCCTCTTTGATCCGCACTCTAAAGTATGCATCCCTCAGATCCAGTTTCGTGAAAATGGACCCCTCAGACACCGTGCTCAGTAGATCTTGGATCAGGGGAATAGGATAAGCGTTGGACATTGAAATCCCATTTATCCCGCGAAAATCAGTGAAAAATCTAAGGCTCCCATCTTTCTTCTTCCGGAAGAGTACCGGCACTGCATGCGAGGCAGTAGCCGGCCTAATAAAACCTCTTTTGAGGTTCTGGTCTATGAACTTCCTCAGTTCTGCCTTCTCAGCCCACCCCATGGAGTATAGTTTGGCTTTGGGCAGCTTCTGCCCGGGGATTAGTTCAATGGCGCAGTTGGTGCTTTGGTGGGGAGGCAACTCTTCACCTCCTCCTCGCTGAATACTTTACGCAAGTCTCTGTACTCTTGGGGGATAGCTTGGACCTCTTCCACCGACATGCACATTCTTTCATTTCAGGGAGAAGGGTTAGGCCCCCAAGCCCCTAACCAGCGGTGGTGTTTGCACCTTTGGTCGGTAAAGTCTATTGTTTGGTCACCCCATTGTATGTCCGGTTGGTGCTTGGCTAACCATCCGGCTCCCCACGCTATGTTGAAGGAGGAGGAGGGGGTGATTACAAACATCTCTACATCCCAGTGATCCTCTATCCCCACTGGTACTCCCTGGGTCTCCTCCAAGCAGGGCTCTCCCCTCATTACTGACTTGTCCATCTGTTTGAATTGGATCGGGTGGGGTAGGGGTTTCTGGGATAACCCCAAGGCGTCCACTAACTTTGGGGTGATAATTTCCCATGTACACCCTGAGTCAATTAGAGCTCGGACATGGATAAAGCATTTAAGCATTAGGTTTAGCAATGTCAATGGCACAAAAAAAAAAATCCAGTTATTCTCACCCGCAACGGTGCCGTTAGATCCACGGCCTGCCTCCCGGCACTTCTCAGTGCAGGTCGTTGTTGTTTTCCACCGGCTCTGTTCCCCACGACTCCTCACTTAAGTCATTCAGAATTATAGTATCCTCGTCAAGTACCATCGATGTTGTGGTGCTCCCTCGAACCGATTCCTTGGCCTTGGTCGAAGTCTTCTTTGGTCCCACCTCGGTTGGCTTCAGAGTCTGGGGGGGGGGGGGGGGGGCTCGAGGTTTCTCGGGGCAATTGCTGCCAAGTGGTTTGAATCATCACATCGGAAACATTTGCGCACAGGGAGAGTTTTGGAGGTTCCTCCCTGGGCCGCTCCTTTCTTCTCATCTGTCTTAGCCCCCGACCGAGCCTCACGTCCCCCATTTCCCCCTTGCTGCAGTTGGCGTTGGAGGGCCACCCACTTCATATTGTTCTCTACCTGACTGGCCAGTTGTACCCAGCCCACAAGTGTAGTAGGGCAGGCTTGCTGCAGGGCTCGGTCTAGTAGGCTCTCTGGTACGCTTCAATCTTCATCATTTCACTCCAACCTCGAACTTTAGCTGACTGGGCTCTGAAGTCGGCCGTGTACTCTCTTACCGACTTCGCCCCTTGTTGCATGTCGCGCAAGGCCATGATGGCTCGGGTCTCCTGGAGGGGATCTTCGTATTGAGTTTTACAGCGCCTGCAGGAACCCGGCCACGGTGTCGAGCTCGGACCTCCTCGTCTCGTACAGACTCACGTACCACCATCTCGCTGCTCCCTTCAGCTTGGACCCAAGGTAGTCCACTCGGCTAAGTAATCAGAGAACATGTTCCCCCAATAATGCATGTAACTATTGGCTTGGATGGTGAATTACTCCACTTCCTCTGGGTCGCCATCAAAGGTGGCATCCAATTCTCGGCCCCTTCCATAGTGTCGAGGGGCTGGGGGTCCGGCAGTGGTGGCGGGGCCCCTGGTTGGATGGTACCACCAGGGGCACTTGAGGTGCCGGTGCTGGTGGTGGTACTGGTGGCGCCGGCGCTGTGGCCGGGACCGAGAATTGGATTGCCACCTTTGATGGCAACCCAGAGGAAGTGGAGTACTTCACCATCCAAGCCAATAGCTACATGTAGCTACCAAGCCAATAGCTACTAAGTATCAGTTCCAAAATGTCAAGCATGAGATTTCAAAATAACTAGTCCTTGGGTTTTGAAACAAAGTTTAGTTTATTGATAATCCATGTGGCTCAGTTGAGCTAGGTATTGGAATGGATACTTAGTAACAACAGAATACAAGCTTTAAAATGGCACATCAAAGGTTCTATAAACAATTCTACATTCATGTGTGAAATTCACACTCTAACTTCCTTATCTCTATTGCGGTTGGCGCATCCTGGGTCCAGGCCTCGCTGGGCCTGGGAATGAGTCCCAGGAGGTCTTATCTTCAAAGAGGACATTCCTGCATTTGTTAGTAAAAGCGAAAGAAGCAATGGAGGGGGTTTGATGGTCACCATCATGGATGATCTCTTGAGACATCTGGATCGGGGCAGTTTGGCAATGCTGCTGTTTGATACAGTCGACCACCAGCTACTGTCTCACTGCCTCGCCGATATGGGGATTCAAGGGTCAGCCCTCTTTTTTCCAAGGCCAGGGACAAAGGATGGCTATAGGGGAGCAATTACCCCAGAGGCACCCATTTGTATGTGGTGTGCCTCAGGGGGAAGTTCTCTCCTCAATGTTATTTAACATCTAAATGTGCCCCCTTGCCCATGATGATGCTGATACTGATATTGGATTTATATCCCGCCCTTCTCTCTGAATCTCAGAGTCTCAGAGCTGCTCACAATCCCCTTTACCTTCCCCCACAAACAACAGGCACCCTGTTAGGTAGGTGTGGCTGAGAGAGCTCCTACAGCAGCTGCCCTTTCAAGGACAACTCCTGCGAGAGCTATGGCTGACCCAAGGCCATTCCAGCAGCTGCAAGTGGAGGAGTGGGGAATCAAACCCGGTTCTCCCAGATAAGAGTCCGCGCACTTAACCACTACACCAAACTGGCTCTCTGCCAAATGCAAGGAAAGATTAAGGAATGGTGTAAGGCTAATGAAAGGTCCCTATCAAATCTAAGGAAAGAGCCCTCCCTTCCAGTCAGTTTCCGGAGTGTTTAGCACCTGGAAAGCCAAGCACGTTCCACCTATCACTTAGCAAAGGTTAATGCCGGCCGTCGCTGGAATGAGCTGATGAAGGAGTGATTAATATACTCGGTGTTTTTCGAGTGCAGCTCCCTGCAGAAAACACAAATAAAGCAAAGGATTTTTCTTCAGGATGATTACGTTTAGATTTCACAGTTGGTGAAGCAGAGCAAAAATCTCTTCTTACGGATGTGTTAGTTAAAGGCCTGTGAAATTGTCACATTTGGGCTAGACCAAGGTAATGATCAGGGCTTTTCTTGTAGCAGGAACTCCTTTGCATATTAGGCTACACCCCCCTGATGTAGCCAATCATCCTGGAGCTTACGGGGTTCTTCTTACAGGGACTACTGTCAGCTCTTGGAGGATTGGCTACATCAGGGGGGTGTAGCCTAATATGGAAAGGAGTTCCTGCTACAAATTAAGCCCAGGGTAATGATGAAACCAGGGGCCAGTCCTCAGTTCAAATCTCATCCATGTTGTGAATGCAGCAGGCGTAGGTGCCAGCCCATGTTCAGTCCTTTAGAGCCAAAGTCAAGTGTGAGGGTTGCTGAAAAACACCTTGTGATGTAGGTGCTGCTGAGAGAGTTGTGAAAGAATGGTGACTGGCTCAGGGTCCCCCAGCAGGCTTCCTGTGGAGGAGGAGTGAGGGAATCAAATTCAGTCCTCCAGAGCAGAGTCTGCTGCTCTTAACCACTATGAAGAAGAAGAAGATGATATTGGATTTATATCCCGCCCTCCACTCCGAAGAGTCTCAGAGCGGCTCACAATCTCCTTTACCTTCCTCCCCCAAAACAGACACCCTGTGAGGTGGGTGGGGCTGAGAGAGCTCTCACAGCAGCTGCCCTTTCAAGGACAACTCCTACAAGAGCTATGGCTCATGCTAGCAGGTGCAAGTGGAGGAGTGGGGAATCAAACCCGGTTCTCCCAGATAAGAGTCCGCACACTTAACCACTACACCAAACTGGCTCTCCCACCAAACTGGCTCTCTATGCCATAGGAAAACACAGCTGAGATATCAGGCAGCTTGTTAGACGCAAGCAGGGGTGTCAAACTCATTTGTTATGAGGGCCGGATCTGACATAAGTGAGACTTGCTGGGACGGGCCATGTTGGACCAGATTAGATAGCAGAGACAGAAATTTTATAAAGAACACAATGACAAATACATATTTTTTAAAAACTTAAAACATACTTAAAATGTTAGCACTCATCGGTCTTGAAGATGCTTTCTTTGTATTTCTCCCATGGGATCCAGGGAAAGAGCTCTGGCTCTTTCCTTCCTTCCCCAGGGCACTGGTGGGGGGGACCTCAGCCAATAGAAAGAAGAGAGGCTTGGTTCAGTAGCTCTGCTGTGCAAATGAGAGACTGAGAGAGCCTGGTAAAGCAAGCTATTCCTCCCCACTTTCTCCCCAAGGGAGGAGCCTCAGACAATGGAGAAATGGAGGTTTTGCTCTGTAGTTCCTGTGCAATCGAGCAAGCCTGGCAAAGCAAATTGTTATGCAGAAGGAAACACGAGAGAGGGAGAAGGAAGCAGATGACAGCCAGTTGCTCGGGGGCCTGATAGGAGACCTGAGGGGGCCTGATTCGCCCCCCGAACTGCATGTTTGACACCCCTGTGTTAGAGGTCCCTTCAGCAGTTCCTCTTCTTGCGATGCTTCCTTCATTCTGTTCTTCTGGAATCCTCAAAGTATGTTACCTCAGAACAGGGGTGGAATTCTAGCAGGAGTTCCTTTGTATATTAGACCACACCCCTGATGTAGCCAATCCTCCTGGAACTTACAAAAAAGAGCCTTGTAAGCTATTGGAGGATTGGCTACATCAGGGGTGTGTGGCCTATTATTCAAAGGAGCTCCTGCTAGAATTCCAGCCCTGCCTCAAAATGTGACCAGATGTTGGGAACTAGCTATTATATTACATTTTTCTCTTTTTCCTCCAAATACACAATGAATATTCTGAGGAGGCCTTTAATCACTTCTAAATTTACGACAAAACCAAGACCTTCTTCTTCGAGTAACAATCTTGACTTACAGAGTGATGTGGATTCCATCATGGATTAATTGGTAGGAAGAGCAGGTTTATAACTGCTAACTTAGCATCATGTCTTACAACAATTATTTTTTAAAAAATCTTTTTAAAGTGGGCAGTAAATTTAAGTGCTTTTTAACAGCCGCCTTCAAAGGCCGTCACCTCCCATCAGACATTCCGTAAATCCTCCGGAGAGACAGTGAGTGGTTACATCATGCCAAAGACGGTTTTAATTGTTCGATTTCAAAATAAAATGCCAGGTGTTAATTGATTTTTCTTTTCATGATCGCTTTTAGTGCTATAGTTAATAAAGTTTCGGTTCTTTTTGTCAAATATTTAAAGGATTAATATTTAGCAACTGCGATGAACTTGAAGGTTAGGTCCTCGCTAGGAAAAATGTTGAATATGAAGGCCCCTCTATATTAGCCTGAATAGCAGAATTTAGTCACTCGCCTCATGATAATTGGGACTTTTGTTTTGAATTCTACCAATGTTTTGCCACTTGGTGGAGAAGAAAATACTTCTTCCACATGATCTGGACTCAGTCCACCTACCAAAGCATCCATTTCCTCCAGGGAAATTGATAGATAGATAGATAGATAGATAGATAGATAGATAGATAGATAGATAAATTTATTGTCATTGTTCTCAACAAAAAGAGAGCAACGAAATGAGGTGCTCTTCCACAAACATACCAACACATCAAACACACATATTCATAAACCATTTAAATACATCTAAAACCATTAAAACCATTAAAACCATTTAAATACATCTAAAACAGATAATCATTCATAAAACCATTTAAACCATTTAAATACATCTAAAACAAATAATCATTCATAACCCTGCATTTAACCTAACCACCGCACTTGGATAGAAACTGTCCTTAAATCTATTTGTCCTAGCCTTCAACACTCTATATCGTCTACCTGACGGTAAGATCTCAAATAGCAAATGGCCCAGATGTGAAGGGTCCCTTAGGATCGTTTGTATCTTCCTTTTACATCCCATATTATGCAGATCCACCAATGAGATGTAAAAGGAAGATACAAACGATCCTAAGGGACCCTTCACATTTGGGCCATTTGCTATTTGAGATCTTACCGTCAGGTAGACGATATAGAGTGTTGAAGGCTAGGACAAATAGATTTAAGGATTGATCTCTGTATTCTAGAGATAAGATTTAATTCCAGGGGTTCTTCAGGTCCTACCTGGAGGCTGGCATCTCTATCCAGACTTCTCTTGCCCCAGCATAGAGCATTTGGTCAAGCAGGGACCTCCAAGATCCACCTAGGCTCTTTAGATGCATGTTCTCAAGACCATATCCTCCTAGCCTTACCTTCCCCTCTCAGAGAAAATGACCCCTTGCAGGTGAAGAAATAGATATGGGCTGGGCTTTTTTGTAACAGGAACTCCTTTGCATATTAGACCACACCTCCCTGATGTAGCCAATCCTCCAAGAGCTTATGGGTTCCTTTGCAGGGCCTACTGTAAGCTCTAGGAGGATTGGCTACATCAGGGGTGTGTGGCCTAATATGCAGAGGCGTTCCTGCTACAAAAAAAAGCCCTGGTGATTGATATATCACACTAAAAAATCTTTCAAAAGACTCCCAACATTGAGTTTCCCACCTGCTTAGAAAACAAGCTTGTGATTTAGATTAGGACTATTAACAATGCCACAGTTTTTAACTGATTAATCAGCTGCCTTTTAACCAATTAATTAACATTAAACACATGTGCATATTATCAAGATCGTTCTGCTTACAGGGCCAGCACGACCTCTAGGCAAACTGAGGCAAAAACCTAGGGCACCAAAGCCTGTGTTGAGTGGAGGGATTGCTTCCTGATGCTGCGTAATCATACTGGCCTATCTGGCCTAGGGTTGCCAAGAGCATGGTGAAAAATAGCCTGTTCCTTTAACTGAGGCTTGAAACTGTTCAAGGCACAGAGCTAAATGAATTCACATGAGAAATAACATCTCATTGACCAATTTCCCACTCATCCTACGCTGCTCTGATGTTCCTCTTTTCAGCGCAGCATCCTTCCCATTTCTCACTATCTGCCCCGGGGCTTCAGCTTGCATTGGCATTTTTGCAGGGCAACAAGAAACTGTTTTTTAGCGGTTTCTGTTTACCACGCAAAAACGCTGACACAAGCTGAAGCCCCGGGGCAGATAGTGGGAAATCAGAAGGACGCTGGGCTGCACTGAAAAGAGGAATGTCAGAGCGGTGTAGGGTGAGTGGGAAATCAGTCATTGAGTCTATGTTAAAGGGACAGGACATTTTTCTCTCCCCAGGCAACCTTGACAGCAGTTTGGTGTAGTGCTGAAGTGTGTGGACTCTTACCTGGGAAAACCGGGTTTGATTCCCCGCTCCTCCACTTCCAGCTGCTGGAATGACTTTGGGCCAGCCATAGCTCTCTTATCTGGGAGAACCGGGTTTGATTCCCCCCTCCTCCACTTGCAGCTGCTGGAATGGCCTTGGGTCAGCCATAACTCTCTTATCTGGGAGAACCAGGTTTGATTCCCCACTCCTCCACTTGCAGCTGCTGGAATGGCCTTGGGTCAGCCAGAGCTCTCTTATCTGGGAGAACCGGGTTTGATTCCCTACTCCTCCACTTGCAGTTGCTGGAATGGCCTTGGGTCAGCCATAGCTATCATCATCATCATCATCATCATCATCATCATCATCATCATCATCATCATCATCATCTTTTCCTCCTCCTCCTTCTCTGACAGTGCCAGAGACTGAACATTCTGTGTCCAATCACAGCAATCATTTTGTAGAAAAAGAGGTGTCGGAGCTCATTAGCACAACTCACTTGCATAACTCATTTGCATATACCACACACCCCTGACATCACCCAAAGGTGGACTAAATTATATCAGCTCAGCATCTACCTTAAAATGTTTCTTTGAATTATAATTGTCATAATAAAACCTTACTCCCATTATACTTTAAAAATTAGTTTCTCCTGTGGAGCCACAGTGGCATGATGACGATTTCTATCTGTCTCCTTTATATGTTTTGGTTCTTTTCCCATTTTTTTTGTGGGGGAAAATATTAGAAAGTTTGTCAAATCTTGGAGAATGTGGAAAACTATCAGATATTTCTTGAACCTTGTTGATCTTCTATGAATGTATGGAAAAGATTGGGTTCCAGTGAAAAATAAGCCTCCAAACTGAAGAAAGATGGATGAAACGTCTTGATATCTAGAACAGACATCTTTGGAAGGGCTTCCTTTAGCTTCATGAACTAAATACTGGAATATGGATATTCCTTTGTGATTGGAAAGTTTGTTGAACTGCCTTTGAACTGATTTGTGGGCAAATTCTTTTGAAGCATGTTTTTGTTCATTAGAAGTTCTATGAGCAAGCCTGGTCAGAACACCACTGACCTTCACATTTTGTCATTTAAAATTTATGGTGTCTCTTAGCGGGTTTTTTATTTACACAAATCTTAAGAGTTCAGCAAAATTCTCACAGGGGGATTGAACAATGAAGCCCAGAAGCAAGTTTTCTTTTGCGGGGGTGGGGTAAGAATGAAAGAGTACAATAAAATTTAGAGGTTCCAGAGCTCTGCTCCTGTGAGCTCCTGCCGGAAACAAGGCCTGACCAAGCAGATGCTCTCCTATGGAGCCACAGCCTTCCCCTTTATTGTAACTTCTTGAAATCTAAGCCGGGCAGGGGTTTAGAGAGGCAGAGCTGCTGAGAAACTTTGCCCGGGCCTTCCCCTCTATTAACTCTGACTGTCCCTGAAGGTTTAGAACTCACTTATCAGTCCCAAGGATCAGCTTGGTTGCTCTCCTATAATATAATTTGTTCTCTTAGCAGCTGCATTTTTCTCTGCAAAGCACCAGAATGAATGAACACAGAACTCTATTAGGTGGCATCAAAAGCACTAAGCATCACCCGAAAACAAGGTAACGATGAAATGAAACCAATTCTTAGTAGCCAATAAAATGACTTCTTTAGATTCCAAAGACTAATCCAGACAACCTGCACAGAAAAGCACTTTAACAGCTGTTGCCGACACCCAAGCAATGTGGGGGGGAGGGGTAAAGACATTATTTTTAGTTTAACTGCTATATCTGAGGCTACCACAGCAGAGGAGAAAATGATCTAATTGACTGAGAAAGGTGAAGGTAAATTCACCAGGTCAACATTCTCTGTTTCTGAAGGTGCATGTTGGCTTGTAAACACATGAACCAATTTCGCATTATACCTTTACAACCCAATCCAGACATACATGGCAGCTGGCCGCTCAGGTGTGGGCGGATCTATGGCGCCACTCGTTGGCTTCCAAAGGGAAGACATTACACCATGCTTGGAGGGGGAAGAGCGGCCCGATGAGCGAGAGAGAATCCGTTGCCATGGTGATTTTGCCCAGGCACATGCCATTGACCCATTGCCGAGGCGGGGGTGGGGGAGGCGCAGGTTTGCGCGGGACCATGGGATTGGCCAGCCTGTTGCACATGACCGGGTGAGGGGGCAGAAAGCCTGCGCTTGAGAGGCTGTCAATCCCCCCACTCCCTCCCACTGTCAGAGACTCTGCCAATGGTAGGCAGGCAGGCAGGCAGAGCCCCCAACTCCACCCCCTCCTCTGTCTGAATGCTGCACTCTGCCTCACTTCCACCGACGCTTGGGCGCAGCCCTCAGGCACTGCTGCCCTCGGGCGGAGCGGTGCTCAGGTGGCCCCGCCCACATAACTCCCCTCCACTGTGGTGGCTCCAGTTGTACGTTGGCGCAAACCCTTCCTGCGCCCACGTAGTGGCTTGTCTGCTCCCAAAAGACTTCTCCCCCCCCCCTTGGATTGGGCTGTTAATCCTGGTTTAGCCCTATCCCTAAACTGACATTCTACACAAAAATCATATAATTATAGAATCATAAAATTGGTTTCTCTGATTCTATGATTCTAGTGTATAATGTCAGTTTGGGGACAGGGCTAAACCAGGATTAAAGGTCTAGTGCAAAATTGGTCATGGTCTCCCTTTTAAAAATGGAAATCTTAGAATGGGATTGGGTCTGCCTGCTCAGAACGCAACTCTGCACGTGAGCTTTGAACACCAATTCTGTCTCTGTGCCTGTATCTGAGATCCAGTTTGGTGTAGTGGTTAAGTGTGCGGACTCTTATCTGGGAGAATCGGGTTTGATTCCCCACTCCTCCACTTGCACCTGCTAGAATGGCCTTGGGTCAGCCATAGCTCTAGCAGGGATTGTATTCAAAAGGGTAGCTGCTGTGAGAGCTCTCTCAGCCGCACCAGCTCACAGGGTGTCTGTTGTGGGGGTGGCAGATAAAGGAGATTGTGAGCTGCTCTGAGATTCAGGGTGGAGGGTGGAATATAAATTCAATGTCGTCTTCTTCTTGAGCAGCTTGGGAAAGATCCAAAACACACTATATAATTGTCATGTTATAATTGTTATGTAAGTTATCATTGCCACAAGAAATCAGTTATAATTGTCATAAGAAAACTTTACTCCCATCATGTTTTTAAATTACTTTTTCCTATGGGGCCAAAGTGGCATGATGAATATTTCCATCTGTTCTGCTTTATATGTTTTTGGTTAATTTTCCATTTTTTGGTGAGGGAAAATATTAGAAAGTTTGTCAAATCTTAAGAGTTAATCTAAATTCTCAGAGGGAAGTTGAACAATGGGCCCAGAAGCGAGTATTTTTTGGGTGGAGGGAAATAAGAGAAAATGAGCACATCTTTTTTCCATCTTTTTTTGGACCCACTGCCTAAGCATTGATTTAATCTGTTGCTCCAAAGCTGCCTATTGCTGAAATTGTATCATTTATTGTTAATGGATTTTATTGTTTTAATGGTTATTTTATTAGCTAATTACTATGATTTATTATTGTTGCTATTTAAATGTTGTACTCCACCCTGAGCCCTTCATGGGAAATGGTGGAATAAAAATTAGCTAAATAAATTAATGACTAAATAAATGCAATAAAACTTAGAAGTTCTGGAGCTCTGCTCCTATGAACTCCTGCCCAAAATGAGGCCTGCTTATCACATGCATAGCTAAAACTAGGCATTTTATGCCTTAAATACTGGCTACTAAGCAAATATTAATTAAGCTCTCCTAAACACTTGGATGAGAAGAAGAAGAAGAATTGCAGATTTATACCCCACCCTTCTCTCTGAATCAGAGTCTCAGAGCAGCTTACAATGTCCCATATCTTCTCCCCCCCAAAACAGACACCCTGTACGGTGGGTGGGGCTGAGAGGGCTCTCACAGCAGCTGCCCTTTTAAGGACAACCTCTGCCAGAGCTATGGCTAGCCCAAGGTCATTCCATCAGGTGCAAGTGGAGGAGTGGGGAATCAAACCCAGATCTCCCAGATAAGAGTCTGCACACTTAATCACTGCACCAAACTGGCATCCAGTTGAAGACACAACCAGGCCTTTTAAGATAAGGGTTGTTAACAAGAATGAGAGAGAAAATTCCCTTGGAAGTGTCTGATCACTGTTCTCCCACAAGATTCAAGACAACCAAACACCAGCATGTAACAAAGATGGAGGCATACAGGTCACTACTTGGGTTGCCTGGACAACAAAGATAAATGATGGCTGAACTCCTTCACGATAAGGAGTCTCTAAAAAATGCAGGCACTGCCATGCATGACTAGAGTTTTAAAAGAGGCCTGGGGGGGCAAGGGGGCATGGAGGATTATTTCCTCTGGTTCCAGGGAGCTGGCTAGTTGGTGGAGAATGAGATAGAAAGATGTTGACATCCAAAATCTACCATCTGAAACTAATGCCTTAAATCTGCCTCACAGAAACATCCCAGAGCTCATCACACGTTGGAATTGGGTTTTGACTCCAGTTATAGGACCAGTGGCTGAATTCTGAACCCAAAGTTATTCTCTTTTCAACCTTGGAAGAAAATTATAAGCCAAGGTGAGTGGCCAGCATACATGAAGGAGGAAATGGTTCCAGATCCTAGGGAGACTTCTAAATATGAGAGGAAAGGGCCATGGGTTTGTTGTTGTTCAGTTGCACAGTTGAGTCCGACTCTTTGCGACCCCATGGACAGTCACGCCAGGCCCTCCTGTCTTCCACCATCCTCCAAAGTCTGCTCAAATTCGTGTAATGCTTTCTAGCCATCTAATCTTTTGCTTCTCCTTCTTCTTTTGCCTTCTGTCTTTCCCAGCATCAGGATCTTCTCCAGCAAGTGCTCCCTTCTCATTTGGTGGCCAAAGTATTTGAGCTTCAGCTTCAGCATCTGACTTTCCAGGGAACAGTCTGGATTGATTTCCCTTAGGACTGACTGATTTGATCTTCTTGCAGTCCAAGGGACTCTTAAGATTCTTCTCCACCACCATATCTCAAAAGCATCTATTCTTCTGCATTCGGCCTTCCTTATGGTCCAGCTCTCACAGCCATACATTATTACTGGGAATACCATCGCTTTGAGTATACGGACTTTTGTTGGCAGGGTGATGTCTCTACTTTTTATTATACTGCCCAAGTTCACTATAGCTGTCCTCTGAAGGAGCATGCATCT
This sequence comes from Heteronotia binoei, assembly GCF_032191835.1. Taxonomy (NCBI): domain Eukaryota; kingdom Metazoa; phylum Chordata; class Lepidosauria; order Squamata; family Gekkonidae; genus Heteronotia; species Heteronotia binoei. The sequence continues at coordinate 3,725,637 of NC_083226.1, forward strand.
TTTAATTTCATGGCTACAGTTGCCATCTGCAGTTATCTTAGATCCCAGAAATGTGAAGTCTGTCACTACTTCCATGTCTTCCCCTTCTATTTGCCAAGATGTGATGGGGATGGATGCCATGATCTTATTTTTTTTATGTTGAGTTTCAAGCCTCCTTTTGTGCTCTCCTCTTTCACCCTCAACATGGGAGGGGTATGTTTGAAGGCAATGCTGGTGTGATCAGTCATCAAGAACTGATGAACAATTCAAATTATCTAAATTTGATAATTATGACTGTCAATCTAAACTCAATCTTTCAGAGAGCAATGCTAATACAGGGGGGAACGCTTTCCTTGGCAAATTCCTCTGGTAGATTGAGGAACGTGGTTTGAAGGCCAGCTTCTGGGAATGTCAATCTTTCCCCCCAAGGCCCTTGTCAGTGGGATGAGATTAGGAACAGCCCTCTGCCATAAGAACATTAGAGAAGCCATGTTGGATCAGGCCAATGGCCCATCCAGTCCAACACTCTGTGTCACACAGTGGCCAAACAAACAAACAAAAAACAGGCACCGTCAGGAGCTCCATCAGTGGGGCCAGGACACTAGAAGCCCTCCCACTTTTGACCCCCCCCCAAGCACCAAGAATACCGAGCATCACTGCCCCAGACAGACAGTTCCATCAATATGATGTGGCTAATAGCCACTGATGAACCTCTGCTCCATATGTTTCTTCAATACCCTCTTGAAACTTGCAGCCACCACCACCTCCTGTGGCAGTGAATTCCATGTGTTAATCACCCTTTGGGTGAAGAAGTACTTCCTTTTATCCATTCTAACCTGACTGCTCAGCAATTTCATTGAACGTCCACGAGTTCTTGTATTGTGAGAAAGGGAGAGAAGTACTTCTTTCTCTACCTTCTCTATCCCATGCATAATCCTGTAAACCTCTATCATGCTTTGAACAGAAACCTTGTTTTCAGGCATCCTGCAATACAGAGAGAGGAGCTGGTTCCAGCATGAAGATGGAGGAGGAGCAAAAACGTGAATCAAAAATGAGGGACATTAGCAAAATGGAAGGTTGTTATCTGCCCTGAGCCCACTTGCAGGGAGGGCAGAATATAAATTTGATTGATAAATAAATAAGCAATACTTTCCACTGCAACATTGCACTTTCTGAGCCCTATAACAAGCTCTGATACAGAAACCCTTTTCTTTGCCTTTATTAAATCGTGCGTACCACTAACATTTGTCATACATTTTAGTGCAAACGAGAGGGGGGAAATGTAATTAGAAATTAAAATGTAAGAATCCTATTTTCACACAAACATATATAAATCCAGGATGTTTTTATTACAGGGTAAGATAGAAACAGATCCACCTAAAAGCTTTGATGGTTTCCCACAATGGAAACGAGGTTGTATCCTGTGCACTGTAGAGCTGCTGAAAACTTACTGAAGTCAGTGGGATGTAAGCGCCCTAAGCATGAGCAGGATAACAGCCTTGAAGTTCCAGCCGTACATAAGCATCTTTTGACAGGGACGACCCATACAGAAGCCCATTCCAAGTTTCTTAGCTAGGCCTATCATCCATACCTTCTTCTTGGAGAGAATACATCATCATTTACTCTATTAGAAAATAAATGTAAGGATATATTATGGAATTTGCATTCCATTACCTTGGTTTGCATGCCATAAAACATTTATTACACCCTTGGGCTACAGGCTTAATAATGACTGGGTGAAATGCACTAATGTGGTATTGGCCTTGCTAGAGAACAAAAGATTAATGTTCTTTGATGTCACCCAGCTAATAGTTGTGCTCGCCAATTTGTCCCTTCAAAATACATTACAGTCATCGAGACAATCCCTGGAAGAATAAAAGGAGCACAAGACTTCAGCGTTTTGCACTCCTTTTATTCTTATTTTAGACTTCAAGCCATAAACGGAGGCCCCATTAAAGTATGCAAAAGTTTCCATAGCGAGTCTCAGTCAGGGCAGGCATCAGCCTTCCCAACATTGGGGCCTCTGCCAGGGCTTTCAGTGGGGACCACAGCTACCAGCCCCCTGCCCTACACCTCCTTTGCCACCAGTCTGTGCACCCCTCACTGCAAAGGCACCCCCAGTTGCTCACACCTCCTAGTGCAGAGGTGTCAAACATGTGGTGCAGGGGCCAAATCAGGTCCTTGGAGGGCTCCTATCAGGCCCCCAAGCAACTGGCTGTCATCCGCTTCCTTCTCCCTCTCTCTTGCTTCCTTCTGCATCACAGCTTGCTTTGCAAGGCTTCCTCAATCACACAGGAGCTATGAAGCAAAACTTCTATTTTCTCCATTAGCTGAGGCTCCTCTCTTGGGGAGGAAGGGTAGTAGGCAGAGCTTGCTTTACCAGGCTCTCTCAATTGCACAGCAGAGCTACTGAACCTCTCCCTTCTATTTGTTGAGGTTTATATCTCTGCTACCTAATCTTAAATAGGTACACACATGGCCCAGCCCAACCAACATGGCCTGGCCCAACAAGGTCTCATTTGTGTCAGATCTGGCCCTCATAACAAATGAGTTTGACACCCCTGTCCTAGTGCCACTGAGGAAAGGGCATGCAGGGAGCTGTGGGAGAGGTCAAGAATGGGCAGGGGAAAGATGAATAGGTGGGTAGGAACGGCCGTGTGAGCAGCAAAGCTGGTGGTAGGCATAGGAGGGGAGGCGGCCCTTGAGCATTCTCACGCCAGGGCCCATGAAAACCCGGAACCAGCCCTGTCCTCTGTCTCCAAATTAAAGATCCAGTTAGAAAGATATTCTTGAGATTGAACTCTTCCCAGGAAAACATATCTCTGTAGTCTAGATATTGGTTGTCATTCCAGGCCCCACCAAGGGGCTGGTAACCACAACTCTGGCCGTGGGGGAAATTGCCATCATGTCACATCTGATTTAAGGCAACTCTGGAGGGTTTTCAAGGCAAGAAGCATTTGGAGGTAGTTTACCATTGCCTACCTCTGCGTAGCAACCTTGGACGTCCTTGGTGGTCTCCCATCCAAGAATCAACCAGGCACACCCTGCTTAGCTTCTGAGATCTGCTGTGATCGGGTTGAAGGAGCTGGGGATGTTTAGCCTGGAGAGGAGGCGGCTGAGAGGTGATAGGATCACCATCTTCAAGTACTTGAAGGGCTGTCATATAGAAGATGGTGTGGAATTGTTTTCTGTGGCCCCGGAAGGTAGGACCAGAACCAATGGGTTGAAATTAAATCGATTCCTCATTGGAAATCAAAATTAGAGCGATTCCTCAGTGGAACAGGCTTCCTCGGGAGGTGGTGGGCTCTCCTTCCTTGGAGGTTTTTAAACAGAGGCTAGATGGCCATCTGACAGCAATGAAGATCCTATGAATTTAGGGGGAGGTGTTTGTGAGTTTCCTGCATTGTGCAGGGGGTTGGACTAGATGACCCTAGAGGTCCCTTCCAACTCTATGATTCTATGATTCTAACCATCCAGACCAAGGTAGGAGATGAACAGAGGTGGTTAGCCGTTGCATAGCAACCTTGGACTTCTTTTAGTGGTCTCCCATCCAAGGAGGCCTCATTTTGGGCAGACGCTCACAGGAGTGTAGCTCTGGAACCTCTAAATGTCATTGTGCTCTTTCTTTCTTAACCCCCCTCCTCCAATATTTGCTTCTGGGCTCCATTGTTCAACCCCCCCTGTGAGAATGTTGCTGAACTCTAAGAGTTGACATACTTTCTAATATTTCCCCCCACACACACACACAAAAAGGGAAAATAACCAAAACCTATAAAGCAGACAGATGGAAATCTTCATCATGCCACTGTGGCCACATAGGAGAAAGTCATTTTTAAAAGTATGATGGGAGGAAGGTTTTATGATGACAATTCTAATTCAAGAAGCATTTTAAGGTAGATGCTGAGCTGATAGAATTTAGTCCACCTTCCGCTGATGTCAAGGGTGTGTGGCATGTGCAAATGAATTATACAAGTGAGTTGTGCTAATGAGCTCCGACACCTCTTTATCTATGAAATGACCCCTGCACCCAAGTATTAACCAGGGCCAACCCTACTTATCTGCTGAGATCTTATGAGGGAGGGTGGCTCAGTGGTAGAAAATCTGCTTGGGAAGCAGAAGGTCCCAGGTTCAATCCCTGGCATCTCCACTTAAAAAAGGGTCCAGGCAAAGAGATGTGAAAAACCTCAGCTTGAGACCCTGGAGAGCCGCTGCCAATCTGAGAAGACAATACTGACTTTGATGGACCAAGGAGGGTCTGATTCAGTAGAAGGCAGCCTCATATGTTCATTAATGTTCATATGAGATTGGGCTAGCCTGGGTCATCTAAGTCAAGGCAAGATATGAAGAGCAGAAGTTTGCCATTGCCTGCCTTCACATACCAACCCTGGACTTCCTTGGTGGTCTCCCATCCAAACAGGGCTTTTTTTGTAGCAGGAACTCCTTTGCATATTAGGCTACACTCCCCTAATGTAGCTGATCCTGTTGCAGTGAAGAAAAGATATGACGCTTTGTTCATTCAACTGATATTTACACTGGCACGCCATGGAAATATGACGTAAGAGAGAGGGAGCAGAGGAAGACTTCGAAACAGCCAGCAAGTTCTAGATGTGGCAAGTTCTCGCCTTCTCTTTTGGATTTATTTTGCCATGAGCGTTCTGTCTCTTTTCAACATTATTGAAGCCTTTACGACTCAAAAGAAGATGAACTTTCTTACCTACAGAAGCTGCAGCTTGGAATTTAAAGTGGGGCTGTTGGCCCTTTAAAAGACAGAAACCCATGGAACAACAGAAGCGATTGTTTGTGGATGGACTTTTTGTAGCTGCGTGTATATTATTTGTTTAAGGTTGACTTCTTGTAATATAGATACCTTGTTATCTTTCTAAAGTGTTGTCTTATTCCGGTGATTATTTTGCATTTGCAGGGCTATTTTTTGTAGCAGAAACTCCTTTGCATATTAAGCTACACCCCTCTGCTGTAGCCAATCCTCATGGAGCTTACAGTAGGCCTGTACTTCTTTGCATATTGGGCTACACCCCCCTGATGTAGCCAATCCTCATGGAGCTTACAGTAGGTTCTGTACTAACAGCCTTGTAAGCTCTTGGGGGATAGGCTCCATCAGGGGTGTGTGGCCTAATATGCAAAGGAGTTCCTGCTACAAAAAAGCCATGCATCCAAATACAAACCAAGGTTAACCCTGATTAGATTCCAAGATCTGACAAGATCTGGCTAGCCTGGGCCATGTAGGTCAAGGTAAAGATACTGGAATGGATTTCCCAACCCTAGACATCTTGATAGCACCACTCAAAGAACACCAGGAAAGGAACTCATTAGGTTACTTTCAAGACTCACTGAGGAAACAGGTTGGCAGCAGGGGTTGGTCTGAAGCAGTGGAACCAATTTTGAGTCCAGTGGTACTTTTAAGGCCAACAAAAAACACATCTTCAGTGTGTTTGAAGTTTTGTGCATGCACGTGAAAGCTTGAATCAACTTTTGTTGGTCTTAAAGATGTCACTGGCCTCCAAATCTGAGGAAACATTATTAATTGACATTTCTTTTTGCATTCTGGAGGAATCTGGCTATAGCAGGCAAGGCCTCAAATGGCGGAAGGATGGATACACACTATTCCTTGCCCGTCTCCCATGCTATTACTGGAGCAAGCCCAGAAAACACCAGAAAGCTTTCAGCCCTCTGAAAATCTGAGGTTCTGGCCCAGATTCCAGATGGAGTCAAATTCTGCTCGAACCCTTTACCCAAAAGCTTTGTGGGCTCTCTCTCTCTCTCTCTCAACAGCTTTGTTGAACGAGGAGCTTGTTTTCTAGCAACCCTTTCTAGATTTATGAGCCGCAGCCATTCCTGATGACATAACTGCTTTGCCATTTGTTCCCCTTGCAAATTCCCCCTCTCTGTTCCTTCAGCCTTCAGATCTTTTTGAGAAACAACCCCCCCCCCCCAATTGCTGGCTCTTGCTCAAATGCTAACAGGCCGTAATGGAGCTGGCCAGCTGTGCCAGAAAAGCTTCTCTTCCCACCCCCCCCTCCCAGGATAGTGCTGACCACAAAACGCCAGATCAGCACATCTTGATAACTCATAACCCCTTGCCATGGGTTTTTATAGGATGCCTGGTCTACTGTAAATCACTCCAGGCCTGTCATCAGCCCTGCTTCCCAGCCTTGATTCATAGCATCAGGAATTAAACTACTGTCACCCTGTGTAGAGAGAAGATAACCATTTATGGCACCGTTATAATAAAAAAAAGAAACCAAAACAAAAAGTGGGCCCTCTTGGAAGCGATAGATCATAGAGCCAGACTCAAAGGTCAAATTATTATCTTGAATTTCTTTATTTAAGCAACACAAATATTTCTTTGCTTTCAAACACCCATGATTCAGAAAAAGAGTGACAAGTTGTGCTGTCTTGGCCTCTCACCAGGAGGGTTTGTTTTGGAGGATGTTCTCACATCCTTCTCTGAACTCAGCGGTTGGCTTGAGACCTTAGGTCCAACACCACAGTTTGGTGTACGGTGTTTGTCTGGAAGATAGTTTGAAAGACAACGATCCTACTACCAGAAAGAAACTAATGGACACGTTCAGAAGACCATCGGAAGTCTCACATTCTGGGCCTTGTTTCCAAGATGTGGGGAAGGAAATGTAAATGAAATTGTAATGTGATTTCCTTCTAGAACACTGACAAATAAGCATGAAAATTAGGGTACATATTCTGGATCCCGTTCTCTATTTTATTTTTGAACATCATCAAAGCCAGGGGTGTCAAACATGCAGCCCAGGGGCTGAATCAGGCCCCCATAGGGCTCCTATCAGGCCCCCGAGCAACTGGCTGTCATTTGTTTTCTTCTCCCTCTCTCTTGCTTCCTTCTGCATCACGGGTTGCTTTGGTAGGCTTGCTAAATCACACAGGAGATACAGAGCAAAGCCTCTATTTTCTCCATTGGCTGAGGCTCCTCCCTTGAGGAGGAAGGGGGGAGAAATAGCTTGCTTTGCCAGGCTCTCTCAATTGCACAGTAGAGCTACTGAGCCAAATTTTTCTTTCTTCTATTGGCTGAGGCTCTTCTCCCTCCTGGTCCCTTGGGGAAGGAAAGAAAGAACCAGAGTTTCCTTTGCCCAGTTCCCTGAATTACATGGGAGAGATACAAAGAAAGCATCTTTAAGACCAACAAACGCTAATCCTTTAATGCTCCCTTTTAAACAGGTTAAGCCAAACTTCTTGCTTCTTCCTCAGTTCTGTTCTCTAACACTGACCCCCTCCGTTCCTGGCTTCCAGTTTGGTGTAGTGGTTAAGCATGCAGACTCTTATCTGGGGAGAAGCGGATTTGATTCTCCACTCCTCCACTTGCAGCTGCTGGAATGGCCTTGGGTCAGCCAGAGCTCTAGCAGAGGTTGTCCTTGAAAGGACAGCTGCTGTAAGAGCTCTCTCAGCCCCACCTACCTCACAGGGTGTCTGTTGTGGTGGGGGGTGGGGGAGGTAAAGGAGATTGTGACCACTCTGAGACTCTGGGCAGGATATAAATTCAATATCCTCCTCCTCCTCCTCCTTCTTCTTCTTCTTTTCAATATTCAGTCTTTCCTTTCGCACTTGCTGATGTGACGTTCCAGGAGGCTCTTTCTGGAAATTAATTGCAACTAATTAAAAAGGATGCAGTCGAGAAGGACAATTGGACAATAGTCCCCCAGAGACCATTCCCTTCCCAAAGGCATGCACAGCCAGCGCTTGCGTTGGTTCAAGCCCATAGGAAGGGGGCGATAGATCATTGTGTCATTCCACATTGTTATTTCTCTGAAAGCAGCAATTTAAAAGTCTCCAGTGAACCCTGAGCAACTCCACGCTAAAAAGAAAAATGTTGCTTTTCAAGACCACGAGATAGATAGATATATAAAAAATATGATCCAAAAGAACTGCTTGGTATGGAGAGAAGTATTAAATGGGAGCCATTATTTGTGTGTCGTGTATAATGTTGCAGTAAAAGGCTAACAAAGCACTTCAGGCACCAGAGGGTTCATTGATTTTGGGGGGCCTCTTTGTTGGAACTAGGTCAGCAGTTGTACAGTGTGGTTCTAACTTTATGTTAGTTGATTCCCCGGCAACTTGCTTCTTGTTGGTGACTGGTATCCAAGGCTTTTTTTTTTGTAGCAGGAACTCCTTTGCATATTAGGCCACACACCCCTGGTGTAGCCAATCCCCCTAGAGCCGACTGGAAGCTCCAGGAGGATTGACTGCATCAGGAGGGTGTGGCCTAATATGCAAAGGAGTTCCTGCTATAAGAAAAAAGCCCTGCTGGTGTCTGAAAAGCACATTGAGACCCTCTGGCAAGCCACAGCTCTGGACAATTTACCCCAGAGAACCTATTTAGGATAAGGCAACAGCACCATTCATTTGTTCTGTTTATATCCTGCCCTCCCTGCCGAAGCAGACTCAGGGCTGCTTACAATCCATAAAAACATATAAAACCAGTATTAATATAAAACTTAATTATAAAATATAAAGATATGAAATACATACAAATAAAATAAGATGTAGACAATATTGGGTGCTATTCGATCTCAGAAAATAATATGTTGATATGCCAGTTATGGTATATGTAGTAATGTATGGCTGTGAGAGCTGTATAAGTGCAGAAGAATAGATGCTTTTGAGCTGTGGTGCTGCAAAAGACTCTTGAGAGTCCCTTGTACTGCAAGAAGATCATATCAGTCAGTCCTAAGGGAAATCAACCCAGACTGTTCCCTGGAAGGTCAGATGCTGAAGCTGAAGCTCAAATACTTTGGTCTCCAATTGAGAAGGGAGCACTCACTGGAGAAGACCCTGATGCTGGGAAAGACAGAAGGCAAAAGAAGAAGGGGACGGCAAAATATGAGATGGCTGGACAGCATTACTGATGTAACTAACACAAATTTGAGCAGACTTCAGAGGATGGTGGAAGACAGGAGGGCCTGACATGACTTTGTCCATGGCGTCGCAAAGAGTCGGACTCAACTGTGCAACTGAACAACAACAAAATGCCAGTGATGGCAGATGGGTCCTAAAGTCACGATTAAATATTTGAGGTAGGCCAGATAGTTCTATTGTTATGAAGAGATGGTTCAATTGTCTGCTGTCATGGCTCTTAGTTGTCAAATGCCTGGTGGAAGAGCACTGGTTTACAGGCCCTGCAGAACTGTGAGAGCTCTCGCAGGGCCCTAACCTCCTCTGGAAACTCATTCCACCAGCATGGGACTACAACAGAAAAGGCCATGGCTCTGGTCATCTGGAGCCTGGTCTCTTTGACACTGGGGATTGAAAGCAGGTTTTGAGATCCTGACCGAAGTGCTCTCCTGGGAACATGCGGGGAAAGGCAGTCCCGAAGGTATGCAGGTTCCGGGCCATATAGGGCTTTAAAGGTGATAACCAGCACCTTGGTTTCTGTCTTCTTTAAGGGAGGGGCCACAGCTCACTGGCAGAGCATCTACTTGGCATGCAGAAGGTCCCAGGTTCAATCCCTGGAATCTTCAGTTAAAAGGACCAAGCAGTAGGTGATGGGAAAGACCTCTGCTAGAGATCCCGGAGAGCTGCTGCCAGTCTGATTAGACAATCCTGACCCTGATGGTCTGATTCAGTCTAAAGCAGCTTTATGGGCCCAAGTGTAGCTTAAAGGAGGGGGCATGGCTCCGTGGTGAACCACCTGCTTGGCATGCAGAAGGTCCCAGGTTCAATCCCCGACGTCTCCACCTCAATGGCATAAGCAGCAAATGAAGTGCTGAAAGGCCTCAGCCGGAGATCCTGGAGAGCTGCCGCCAGCCTGAGTATTATTTATTTATTTTATTTTAGTATATTTCTATTCCACCCATTCCCCTTAGGGCTCAAGGTGGAGTACAACATATGATAAAACAATAAAATACAATAAAAACATTTTATAAACAGACAACTCAACAACACTCAGAAAAATTTTCCATATCATCACATATTGCCCAGCCTGGCCGTCTCACATCATGATATCTCATGGGGATGGCAGTCTTTATTCCATTTCCTAGCATAGGCGACAGTGCCAATAGGAGAGGCCAACCAGATCAAGAATGGACACCCACAGCCTCAGCTAAAAGCCTGGCAGAACAGCTCCATTTCACAGGCCCTACAGAAGGCTAATAAGCCAGGTAGGGCCCGGATCTCAATAGGGAGCTGATTCCACTAGGTTGGGGCCAGGACTGAAAAAGCCCTGCCCCTAGTTGAGGTGAAGCGAGCGTCTCTTGGGCTGGGGACAGCCAACAGATGTTGGGAGGCTGAACGTAACGACCTCCTGGGGACATATGGGAGGAGACGGCCCCGCAGGTATGTTGGTCCCAGGCCGCGTAAGGCTTTAGACCAGGGGTAGCCAAACTTGCTTAACATAAGAGCCACATAGAATAAACATCAGTTGTCTGAGAGCTGCAAGATCCAAACGTCAGATGTTTGAGGGAAGGAAGGAAGGAAGGAAGGAAGGAAGGAAGGAAGGAAGGAAGGAAGGAAGGAAGGAAGGAAGGAAGGAAGGAAGGAAGGAAGGAAGGAAGGAAGGAAGGAAGGAAGGAAGGAAGAGAAAGTAGATGGGGAGTGGAAAGAAATTTAATTTTAAATGTATTTTCAAAGCTGCTGGCTGGTTTGGCTTGGAGAAGTGATTTAAAGAGACTTATGCCTTCTCCAAGCCAGCCAATGTGGCACTGGGGCTTCAAGAGCCACACTGTATGTGTGAAAGAGCCACATGTGGCTCCTGAGCCGCAGTTCGGTCACCCCTGATTTAGACAGTACTGACTTTGATGGATCTGGTTCAGTATAGGACAGCTTCACATAGGGGTGATAATTCTTTCAGGGGAGGGGCTATGGCTCAGTGGAAGATCCTCTGCTTGGTGTGCAGACGGTCTCAAGTTCAATCCCTGGCATCTCCAGTTTGGTGTAGTGTGCCGACTCTTATCAGGGAGAACCAGGTTTGTGTCAGCTCTACGACTATCTTCAATAATAACAACTCTCCATTTCATCAGGATTAGTGTTTTATTGTAAGGCAGAATAGTACCACTGGCAAAGCCAGTGAGGAAATTAAGGTGGGTTGCAAGTTTGTGAATATATATGTAGAAGCGATTAGCCATTACATGCGCGCCCAACATTCTGGTGCGATATAAGTTCAAAACATAAAACTGTTTCCAAGCAGACTTTCTCACACTATGAAATTTATTAACAAAACACTCTTAACGGATAGTCATGACCTTGAGAGACAGACACTGTTAGGGGGCCAAATACTTTCGTTTTCCCAGCAGCATAGCAAGTGTTTCAGAACAGAACAGTGATAGCATTAACATGGCAAAGGATCTTGACAGTTTGATTCCCCCCTCCTCCGCTTGCAGCTGCTGGAATGGCCTTGGGTCCGCCATAGCTCTTGCAGAGCTGTCCTTGAAAGGGTAACTCCTGGGAGAGCTCTCTCAGCCCCACCCACCTCCGGGTGTTTGTTGGGGGGGGAAGGTAAAGGAGGTTGTGAGCAGCTCTGAGACTTTGAAATTCAGAGCGTAGGGTGGGATATACATCCAATTTCTTCTTCTTCTTCTTCTTCTAAAAGCATGTGAAGGACCTCAGTCTAGGACCCTAGAAAGCCTCTGTCAGTCAGAGTAGACAATACCGACTTTGATGGACCAAGGGTTTGATGCAATCATAGAATCATAGAGTTGGAAGGGACCAACCCCCTGCACAATGCAGGAAGCTCACAAATACCTCCCCCTAAATTTACAGGATTTTCATTGCTGTCAGAGGGCCATCCAGCCTCTGTTTAAAATCCTCCAAGGGAGAAGAGCCCACCACCTCCTGAGGAAGCCTGTTCCACTGAGGAACCGCTCTAACAGTCAGGAAGTTCTTCCTCATGTTGAGCTTGAAATTCTTCTGGTTTATTTCAACCCACGGGTTCTGGTCCTACCTTCTGGGGCCACAGAAAACAATTCCACCCCATCTTCTATAGGACAGCCCTTCAAGTACTTGAAGATGGTGATCATATCACCTCTCAGCCACCTCCTCTCCAGGCTAAACATGCCCAGCTCCTTCAACCTTTCTTCTCAGGACTTGGTCTCCAGACCCCTCACCATGTAAGGCAGCTTCACATGTTCATGTGTCCTTGGGGCATTCAAAGGCAATCAAACTTAAAAATGCCATGGAAGGGATTGCTTTTTTGAGTAAGCAGAGTTGGGGCATTAGGCTCCGTTTCCTGCTGGGATAAAAGTCAAACATTCCAGGAATGAAGAAAATGAACCTCGGAACCAAAACAAACACAAAACAAAAGAGCTTTTTGATGTCCTGTCGTGTTGCTATAGGGAGAAACACTGAGGCTGCTCATGTTCGGCCACTTTTCACCCACGTCCCCAAGCAAGAAATTTCCATGGTTCACACAAGCACTACTTTTCAAACTCTGCACCTGAACATCTGAAGCTGATTCCCTCTGAGTCTAATCCTTGGTCTAACACAGTCAAGTATTGTCTATTCTGACTGGCCATGGCTCACCAGGGTCTCAACACTTACTCACTGCTTTGGAAAGGAAGGTAGTATGGTACAACCCAATGCCCCAAGGAGCCAGTTTGGTGTAGTGGTTAAGTGCGTGGACTCTTATCTGAGAGAACCAGGTTTGATTCCCCACTCCTCCACTTACACCTGCTGGAATGGCCTTGGGTTATCCATAGCTCTTGTAGGAGTTGTCCTTGAAAGGGCAGCTTCTGGGAGAGCTCTCTCAGCCCCACCCACCTCTCAGGGAGTCTGTTGTGGGGGGAGAAGATAAGGGAGATTGTAAGCCGCTCTGAGTCTCTGATTCAGAGAGAAGGGCGTGGTATAAATCTGCAGTTCTTCTTCTTCTTGTGAGATCTCGGAAGGTAAGAGGGTCTGTACTTGGAAGGGAGACCAGCAAGGAAGATTCTGCAGAAGAAGGCAATGGTGAACCACCTCTGCTTCTCACTTGCCTTGAAAGCCCCTAGCTGTGGTTGCTGTAAGTCTTGGATATGAGACCACCAAGGAAGACTCTGCAGAAGGTCCCGTACTAAGAGCCTTGTAAGCTCTTGGAGGATTGGCTACATCATGTGTGTGTCTGGTCTAATATGCAAAGGAGTTCCTGCTACAAAAAAGAAAGAAAGAAAGAAAGAAAGAAAGAAAGAAAGAAAGAAAGAAAGAAAGAAAGAAAGAAAGAAAGAAAGAAAGAAAGAAAGAAAGAAAGAAAGAGCCTTGAATATACATGATTTATATGGGAGAGAACATGGAGGGAGAAGCCAAATATACCTGCCAGTCAGTGCTGGTCTGCTTATTCACTTGAAGAGCTGACTTAAAACAATACCAATTTAAGCCTTGATTGTGGAAATGACCTAAACCAGTGGGAATTACAGGCAGACTGGAATCCCCCCCCCCCCCAACAGCAATTACAGGATTAAAGCAATTGGGTTGGGGATTTGATAAAGCCTGGGAAATGTCCTTGGTTAGTCTACTGATGTTGTTTAAAAGAATATCACATCACAAAGAATATCACATCACGTCATATAACTAGGGCTGTCAGAGAGTGCGCATGGCTAACCACTCCCCAGCGCCAGAAGAGCCAAATCGCAAGCCCCTGGCCTCTCTAAGTGTGGGATTAGATGTGATACTCGACATGGGGCTGCAGCCAGAAATTGCAGCCTCCAATCCAGCCCTTGCCTCCTCTCTAAAATATGATTGAACAGACTTCTTTGTTTACTTTATTTATATTCAGACTTTCCTCCCCAAAGTGGCTTATGATGTTCTCCTCTCCTCCAGTTTATCTTCACAACAACCCTGTGAGGTAGGCTAACTTGAGAATGAGTGACTGGCCCAAGGTCATCCAGCCTGCTTCTGTGGCAGAGTAGGGATTCAAAACTGGGTCTGTCAGATCCTGGTCATAAGAACATAAGAGAAGCCCTGTTGGATCAGGCCAGTGGCCCATCCAGTCCAATACTCTGTGTCACACAGGGGCCAAAACTCAGGGGGTATAAGGAGGTCCATCAGTGGGGCTAGAAGCCTCCCACTTTATCCCCCCCCCCCTCAAGCACAAGAATACAGAGCATTACTGCCCCAGAGAGTTCCAACAATACACTGTGGCTAATAGCCACTGATGGATCTTTTATCTGCTCTAACCCAACTGTTCAGCAATTTCATTGAATGCCCACGAGTTCTTGTATTGTGAGAAAGGGAGAAAAGTACTTCTTTCTCTACTTTCTCCATCCCATGCATAATCTTGTAAACCTCTATCATGTCACCCTTTCAGTCGACGTTTCTCCAAGCTAAAGAGCCCCAAGCGTTTTAACCTTTCTTCAAGGGGAAAGTGTTCCAACCCTTTAAACATTCTAGTTGCCCTTTTTGGATATTCTAACCCAGCGATGGCCAATCTGTGGCTCAGAAGCCACATGTGGCTCTTTCACACATCATGTGTGGCTCTTGAAGCCCTCGTGACCCCATTGACCAGCTTGGAGAAGGCATTTGTCTCTTTACATCACTTCACCAAGCCAAGCCAGCTGGTAGCTTGGAAAATGCATTTAAAGTTGCTTTCAGTTCACCTCTCGCTCCCCAACTCCCTGCCTCCCTCCCTCCCTTCCTCCAGACATCTGACATTCCTGTCTTGCAGCTCTCAGACATCTGATGTTTATTCTACGTGACTCTTACATGAAGCTCGTTTGCCACTGCAGCTCTAACCCTGCAGCACTCTGGCTCTCAGGTTTGCCCTTCTTGTGACATCATTGTCATCATCAGGTGCAAGGTGGCTTCTGAAATGGGTAGAGAGAGAGTCCACAATGTCAAGACATTCCAAAGAGCTTATTGGAGGAGGGGGAAAACCTGTAACAGGCCATCAGGTTGAAGGGCAGAGCAAAATGAGACCCCCCCCCTCCCCAACCTTTTTTTATCCGTGGACACCTTTGGAATTCTGACACAGGATTTTGTGAGCACAGCCACAAAATGGCCACTGCAGGAGGCAGAGTGATGCCAACCACAAAACGGCTACCACAAGAGGTGGAACACCACGCAGACCCACACAAAGAGAAGCCTTAGTGCAGGGGACATGAGGAGTCAAAAGAGGAGCGTGAGAAAGCTGTGGTGGCAGCTTCCACCAAAACAATATTATTTTCAGGCGCCGTTTTGTAGAAAAAGAGGTGCTAGAGCTCATTAGCACAACTCATAAGCACATGCCACACACCCCTGACATCACCGAAATGTGGACTAAATTATATCAGCTCGGCATCGACCTTCAAATGCTTCTTGAATTATAATTGTCATAATAAAACTTTACTCCCATCATACTTTTTAAATTACTTCCTCCTATGTGGCCACAGTGGCATGAGAAAGATTTCCCTCTGTCTGCACAATGGTATACTCCAGACAGTCCTGTTCCCTTTATAAAAATGCCTTCGTGAACTAGTATAGTTAAGGCTTCTCGCCTGGAGAGATCTTTTCCCCTGGAGGAAAAGGACTGCTTTGGAGGGTGTTCTCTACGGCACCCCTTCGAGGCTGGGCTCCCTCCCTGCCCCAAATCCCACCCTTCACTGGTCCCAGCCCCTCAGTCTCCAGGAGTTCCACAACCCAGAGCCAGCAGACCTCAGTGCCGCCCACAAACAGTTGTGGCAGGTATGCACAGGAGCACAGTTTTTTTGAGCAGGTACACACAGGAACGCAGTTCCAGCTGGCTTGGTGCCAGGGGTGTGGCCTACTATGCAAATTAGTCCCTGCTGGGCTTTTTTTACAAAAAAGCCTTGTGAAAACAATGGTGATATCGGGGGTGGTGGTGGCCTGATATGCAAATTAGTCCCTGCTGGGCTTTTTCTACAAAAAAGCCTTGTGAAAACAATGGTGATATCGGGGGGGGGGCCCTGATATGCAAATGAGTTCCTGCTGGGCTTTTTCTACAAAAAAAGGCCCTGGTTGCAACCCTCGATTCTGCCAGTCGCACAAACAAGTCCCAGTTGTAAGAGACCTCCCTCCCTCCCCCTGCCAGTTCACCTCCTCTCTCTTGGCTCATCCGGGGGTTCTGTTCCCCCCCCCTCCCTCATTCTCCAGAGCTTTCCTGGGAGAGTGACAGACGCACACAATCGTATGCCTTCATATTCACATAATAATCTAAATAAAATGTGCTGAGTCTCCATGTACTGTACTTTGCTCGTTTTAATGGCATACTTCATTTTATGTACATGAAACAAATTTACAGTAAATGAAAAAAGCTTTTTTTCCCTGGCACCAATTAAGAGTGAGTGCGCTCACTATAGCCCGAACATTCGCTGGAAGGGAACGACTGGGGGCCCATAAAAATATAGCCAGAAGCCCTTTCCAACAACTGCTGAGCACAGCCATTTGCCACAGGCCTGCAGAGCCCTTTTCCCCCTGAGCAGCAGGTCAGAGTCAGCCCTCCACCTCCACCCCTTAAATGCTATTCAGTTTTAAAAGCATCAGAGAAGACTTTGGGTGTTTTTACACTGACAGTTTGTGACTCTCTGTCTCTGCTTTGGGAACTCACCTTTTACACTACGTAACAATCTCACAACTGTTTTGCATTGTTGCTGCCCGAAGCATCTACATTTGTTTTGGTGAGATGAGTTCCGAAGCTGCTGTTGTAACATTTTTCTCAAAACTAGTTTTGCTCCGGACATTTCTCTACAGGCGTTTCAAACTTGTATTGTAAAAGTTTTCAGGCGTTTTAAAAGACTCCTCCAAAAGCCACAAGGTGCAGCAATTTGCATGAGAACTGACAGCACTTGAAATTTTTACGTATCATTGCTTGCCTCGTCGTGTAATTTAAATGTGTATTGTTTTTGCAGTGCCGACACGATTTCCAAGCAATCGTATACATTTAACTAAGCAATGGTATTCCATCTGCCCTCTGGTCAGACCCCCCCCCCCACCCGCGAAATTGAAACTCTTTCAGCAGGAAATATAGAAGTTTGGCTACACAAAATGAGCACAGCAAATCCACCAGTGTAAAAGGAAAATAATTAAAGCGTAACAGTGGCAGGGGGTTTGAAGACTAAAATTCTGGATCAAACTGAATGTAAAAACACCTGCAAAGAGCATATCTCGACATTTGATGAGAAATGTCTGAAAACTGATGCAAAGAGCACCAGAACTTTGCTGGTTCAACCAGAGTATTATTTTCTTTCTCCATTGCCAGCATTTGGGGATGCAAGACTGAGAGAAAGCTAGGGTTGCAAAATCCTGGTTGGGACATTCCTAGAGGTTGGGGGAGGGTGGAGCCTTCAGAGGGCAGAGATTGGTGAGTGGAGCGCCGCCATCAGGGTACAATGCCAGAGAGTCCACTCTTCGAAGCTGCCATTTCTCCAGGAGAACTGATCTCTGCCCTCTTTGTAATTCCAGGAGATCTCCAGGTCCCACCTGGGAAATGGCTACCCCAATTGCCTGCCCATAAATGTGATCATAACGCACACATTCACACCAAGATCAAGTTGGAAATGGAACCCACTGCTTTTGGAAGCCACCATTGCAACATCTCAGATGAGCAACACCAAAGGTCCAGAAGCTCGATTGGATAAACATATGGAGTGGAGGTCCATCAGTGGAACATCGAGCAGGCAGGGCTGGTCCAGAGTCTGGTCCATAATTGTGGGGCTACCACTGAAAAGGCCCTCTCTCCTATACTCACGAGACAAGCTTCTTTGATTGGTGGAACAGTCACTCCTTGATATCTTGATGTGTGGGAGCATGGGGCAATGGTGGTGCCCTTCGAAAGGCACACTTGGTCAAGCTCTCTCTCTGTGTTCATGTGTTGTTGAATTTCGAACCACTGGCCATGCCAATGCAGAGAACGTGGCCTTGTCTTTGACATGCCAATTCACGGCATGCCCTTTTTCACACAGAGGGAGCTCTTCCCTCTGCAGTAGGCCACCACCAGCTCCACTGTCACTCTGTAAAAACAGGACAGATTCCTGTGAACGGGCACCATGGAAATCAGGCAGCCAATCAGAGATATAGCACCAGCACCAGGTGGCAAACAATCAAGGTTCTTGCTCCAGACCTGGGATGCTGTCTCACTGGTGGGGGGCATGCTTCGTGTGGAGAGGGCCTGCAGGTTCAGTCCCCAGCAACTCCCCCTACATGATCTGGTAGAAGGATTGAGAAGTATCTCTTGGAGAGCTGCTGACTGACAGAGAAGGGAGTGTGAGAAACCAGGGGTCTGTGTTGGTGTAAGCACATTTGCTCTGTTGCAGAACTGATTCAGAAACTGGCACCCTCACGTCTGTGTAATCACGCCCCCCAGCTCCCCTCAAGGAACATGCCCTGGACCACACAAGGTTGTCACAGCAGGTTGGGAGATGGAACCAGCTCTGCTTACTCCTATGGGTGGGACCACAGCTCAGTGGCAGAGCACCTGCTTGGCATGTGCAAGGTCCAAGGTTCAATCCTTGGTATCTCCAGTTAAAAGGACCAGACAGTCGGTGATATGAAAGACCTCAGCCTGAGACCCTGGAGATGGACAGCTGCTGCCAGTCTGAGTAGACAAACCTGACCTTGATGGACTGACAGTCTTGATGGTCTGATTCAGTAGAAGAATAAAGTTGGATTTCAGTGCAGGCCCGTAGCCATGGAGGAGGCCTGGGGGTGCAACCCCCCTTGGAACTTTATGGCCCCTCCTTCTCCAGTCCCCGCTCTCTCTGCCGCCACTTTTCAACCCGCTGCTCTGGTGACCCCACCCCCTCCCTCCCACCCACTCACCCACCCACCAACCAGGCGAAAGAGTAAAGAGCAGGCTCCTGGGGCTCTTGCATGTGATTGGCAGGAAAAGCTGCACCGACGCCAGCGGTTCCTACGCTGGCTTTCCGGCAAGATCAGCAAGTCCAGCACTGGCCGCCAGAGGTGGGAGGTGCCACACAGAAGGGGGCAGGGCCGCCAGAGCCACGGGGAGAAAAGTGGCAGTGGAGAGAGTGGGGGCCACCAGAGGGGGGCCCTCCATCCAAAAATTTTTTTCCTGTGGGCCCCCCAACTGGAATTCTCTGGCTACGGGCCTGCTTCAGTGGCACTTTCTAAAATCAAGGTATAAGCTTTTGTGTGCATGCACGCTTCTTCAGATACAGTGAAACAAGTCCCCAACCATTGTATCGTCCTCAGCCAATCGAGAGAAAGCTTTCTTTCTCTCCTCTGCAAAGCAGTGGTGGTTGATGGGCTGATGCACACCCCTCAGCCAATGAGACCTGCATCTGGCCATCCCACCGGGCTTTTATTCTATAGAAGATAAGCTTTTGTGTGCATGCACGCTTCTTCAGATACAGTGAAACAAGTCCTCAGCCATTACATATAGGTAGGGAGAGGGTGGGGGGGTTAGTTGCCAGGAAGGGTTAGTTAGAGTCAAGATACATAAGTAACAGGTGATTATAGCTGAGATTGTATTAAAGTAAGGTCTGTGAGTAGCAGTAAATTAGCATACAAATGCAAGAGTTTCTCGTAATATTGAAACTTGAGGTCATGCCATAGCTATATTGGCAATACGCTCAGGATTTACAAAAGTCTTCACATGCATGTAATTAACTCATTAGCACAAGGGATGGTGATTGAAATGTTGCTGGCTCCACAGATAAAAGGCCATCAGAAGACAAAATGGGTTTAGAACAACTTTGATATGGGAAGCAACTAAATATACAGCAGTCTGTTTGTTTTAGGACAAATTCTGGTTGTGTGATCTTAGGGCAAACCCACAAATTACCAGTTCCGTAACATTGTAAAATAACGAGGAAACGTTTCTGAATTATGAATTCTATCACTACAGTTTGGTGTAGTGGTTAAGCGCGTGGACTCTTATCTGGGAGAACCGGGTTTGATTACTCACTCCTCCACTTGCAGCTGCTGGAATGGCCTTGGGTCAGCCAGAGCCCTCTTATCTGGGAGAACCGGATTTGATTCCCCACTCCTCCACTTGCAGCTGCTGGAATGGCCCTGGGTTAGCCATAACTATTGCAGAAGTTGTCCTTGAAAGGGCAGCTTCTGGGAGAACTCTCTCGGCCCCACCCACCTTATAGGGTGTCTATTGTGGGGGTGGGGAGGTAAAGGAGATTATGACCGCTCTGAGATTCGGAGTATAGGGCAGAAATCCAATATCTTCAATATCTACACTGACTTCTTTATTGGCGTTCTAAAAGTATTAGACAAGTCCACAGAGGACAGATGTATGAACAGGTATGAGCTATGACAGCACAACAAAAACTCCATAGGGATCATTTTGGGAGCAGGAATTGGTTATGTCAGCATCATGCCAGCGTGCTGACATCACTTCCAGCAAAAACAAGAAGTGACATTATGGGCTGCTCTAGTATTTGCAAGAATTGCCATTTTCTCTTTAATTACACTCCGTAATCCTCCTTGAGCCTTAGTGAGAAAGGTGGCAAGCCAAGTGGCAAGCCTGAACTTCCGTGTCCAGAGGCAACATGTCTCCATATAAGCCGGATGGTGGCAGACAAATGATAACCTGGTTTTGGTGCTGTTTGGAAGCAGTGAGGTTGGAAACAGAAGGCCGGACAAGGCAAACAGTGGCCTGATTCAGGTGACCACTTCTTGCTCATTTTCCAGGCTTCAAAAGGAAATCAGAGCAGGGAAATAATCAACATTTTCCTCAGGTTCCCCCATTTCCTCAAAATTTTCCCAGTATAAACTTTGAGGAGCTTATCTGGCCAAGGGCTGCCAACAGCAGGTTGGGAAATACTTGAAGATTCTGGGGGTGGAGCCTACAGAAGGCGGGGCTTCAGTGGGTTTGCGGCTCTACAGTCCACCTTCCAGAGCAGCCATTTTCTCCAGGTGAACTGATCTCTGTCACCCAGAGGTTAGTTCTACATCACAGAGTGTCTGTTGTGGAGGAGCAAGGTATTGTGACCATGCTGAGACTCTGAGATTCAGAGTATAGGGTGGGATATAAATCCAGTATCATCGTCATCTTCTTCTTCCTCTCACACAGATAGAAATGGCTGTGTCTCCTGCCTCCCTTAATTTATACCTCAGATGTTCTGCTAGCAAAGCATAAATATATATTATAATAAACATGGTATTAATGATGGCATAAAGCAAAGGAAGGGGGGGTTGTTTAAAAAATCAGTTAATCTCAAGAGGAAAGAATATGCCATTAATGAATTAGTGCATTAGTGAGGTAGTTTGGGTAATGTTTGCCTTCCGTTGATAAACGCTGTCGCTATCAATCACTTGGATCTGTCTTGCCTGGCTTCGGCTTTGCCTGATTGCAAATCCGCAAAGGTTGCAGATAGTTTTTGCACCTGATTTGTCAGTGACTGGGAATGCATCATGGAGCTGCCCTCATTCACGCTGTCACTCAAAAGCCTTTGGTAATATAGTTGGCCAAGATAATTCAGTGCTCATTTAGAAAATGAATGTATTTGTTAAAAGGCATCTGCTCCATCTTTCAGACCTACAGAACCTGCAGAGTGGCTCATGGCCCAGACCGAGGTCATCCTCCGGGGCCAGGAAGGGACCAGATCTCATGCAAATCCATTATGTTTGAGAGCGATTTGAAGAAACACGCCAGTTATCTGGAGGCGTGTCATCACTTCTTAAGCTCTTTCAGTCAAGCGCAAGAAAGAACATTGCTACAGATCTACTTAAGTCTTGAAAACGGACCAGAATCTTGCCTTTGAACTTTTGCATTGCTAAATGTATTGGAATGTGTGTGTTATGGCTTTGGCTATGTGTTGCATATATGGGCGTGTAAATGACTGGGGAAGGCAATGGCAAACCATCCCGTAAAAAGCCTGCCATGAAAATGTCGTGATGCGAGGTCACCCCAGAGTTGGAAATGACTGGTACTTTCCCTTTTTAAAATACATGCTGACAATTAAGCAAGTTATCAAAGATTTCAGGTTTTCATGGCTGGTAGCATCATTAGGATTTGTAGAGTCTTTTGGGCTCAAGTGCCGTGTTCTACTGGAGAAAGTTTTCCTTCCAGACGTTTCGTTCTCAGCTGCGGAGAACATCCTCAGTGGCGTTGCAGCCGGAGCTCACTCAATGCACAGCAGCCAGGAAGATCAGAGCGCCTGCTCCGGCTGCAACGCCACTGAGGATGTTCTCCGCAGCTGAGAACGAAACGTCTGGAAGGAAAACTTTCTCCAGTAGAACACGGCACTTGATCCCGAAAGACTCTACAAACCCTAATTAAGCAAGTATTTATAGCATTCTTATCTGTGGTAGGTCAACTTTCACGCTGGAGTTTTGTGTTTTGCCAAACCCCCAGGTGAGGCCTGAGGAGTCTCCCAAATTACAGCTCAACTCCAGACTACAAAGATCACTTCCCCCAGAAAAAATAGATGCTTTGGAGAGTGGGCTCCATGGCATTGTACCCCACTGAGGTCCCTTCCTCCATTAACCCTCCTCCCCCAGGCTCCCCTCCCACAAATTTCCAGACCCAAGGTGCCCCCTGGTAGTAGAATGATTCTGAACAAGCCAAACCGGAATCAAAAACAGTGCTCAAATCTTTGTTGTTGTTCAATTGTACAGTTGAGCCTGACTCTTTGCGACCCCCTGGACCAAGTCATGCCAGGCCCTCCTGTCTTCCACCATCCTCCGAAGTCTGCTCCATTTTGTGTTCGTTACATCAGTAACGCTGTCCAGCCATCTCCTCTTTTGCCATCTCCTTCTTCTTTTGCCTCCTGTCTTTCCCAGCATCAGAGGCTTCTCCAGGGAGTGCTCCCTTCTCATTTGGTGGCCAAAGGATTTGAGCCGCCAAATCGTAGGCATCTCAAAAATATGCATTCATGCAAAACCAGCATTCTAATCAATAAGTATGTTTCCTTTGCAGAGTATTTTGGCAATGAACAATGGCCCAGCAGAACAGAGGTGGAGAGTAAGGTTCTCTGCCAGTTTTAAAAGTCCAGTAGGAAGAAGAAGAGGAGGAGGAGGAGAAGAAGAAGAAACTTGTGGAAGCTTTCATGTTCTGAAGAAATCAACGCTTCTACAAACAAAAGCTATTTGATTTCTTTTTTTTAGGTCCAACCAAACCATTTCTTCAATTTTCCCTCAGTGGATCTGCCTCTCTGGGTTGGTAAGTGTCATATCCCAATCCCAGAATGCATCAGACAGGCCTTGAATTCAGCAGGAACTCACAGGAGCACATCTCCTGAACCTTTCTGAGGGTTCCCCCTCTTCCTTCCCACCTACCTACCTTGTCTGTTGAATAGTAGGTGCAGCTGCATAACAATCCCTGGATTAGGAGAGCAGGCAGCCAGACAGCCAAACACCAGGAGTTTTGTCACACCCCCAGCAGCCCTCATGAACCCCTGGAGAAGCTCACACCTCTCTTTCTCCACTTCTTATGTGATTCTGGGCAGCAGGTGGCTGGCCTTTTGACTGTGGGGCGCATGGTCAAGGAGAGCCCCAGGCAAGCGAGGCCTGCTTGAGATGGCTAGATCTCTAGCCAGTCCAAACAGGCCTCACTCACCCAGGGCTCTCCTTCCGTGTGTTAGGTTGCTTTTGACTGGGGGAGGGGGGTTGGCATATGCTAATGAGTCATGCTAATGAGCTCCACCACCTATTTTTCTACAAAACGACCCTTGGCATCAGACAATTATTTTTAGGAAAGGGGTTCATACATGGGTTCATAGTGGGAGTCTGCCTCAACTACCTTATGACTCAGTAGAAGAACATCTGGAAGAACATCTGTTCTGCATGCAAAAGGTCCAGGCTTCAGTCCCCAGCATCTCAGTTACCAATATTTAATGTTCCAAAGATGGGAAGGAGTTCTGCTTGAAGTCTTGGAAAGACACTGCCTGTCAGAGCAGACGACACTGGACTTGACTGACTAGTGGACTGACTTAATGCTCATGGGCACATGCCGTTTGGAGGCTGTGTGCCACCAAGAGGAGTTTTTTATTTTATTTACTTCATTTATACTCCATCAGACTCCCCAAAGTGGCCTATACGGTTCTCCCTGTCTTTCATTTCGCCTGTTGTTTTCCCCACCTTCCATTTCACCCGGTGAGCTTCTATAGCAAAGTGTAAATTCAAACGTGGTTCTCTCAAATCCTAGTATGACAGTCTAGCTACTGCCCTTCACGGACTCTCGAGGATAGATCCAAGTGGGCAGCTGTGTTGGTCTGAAGCAGTAGAACAACGTAGGAGTCAAGTTGCATCTTTAGGACCAACTAAGTTTTATTCAGAATGTAAGCTTTCATGTGCTCCAAGCACACTTCATCAGATGAAGAATCAGGTACAGTGAGCAGAGCTGCATATAGCTGGGAGGCAGTGGTTTAGAATGCAAAATGGTACAAATTTAAAATCCACTGACAGAATAGTAAAATTAACAAATTGAGCAAACCTTTGATCTGGGTAGCATGAGCATGAGAAAGCAATAAAACAGTAATATGTCAAAATATGAGAATGCCTGTTAATCATTCTATTGTTATGAGCATGGGCCCAAAAGAGGGCATTTCTATCTCAGAAGTTTTCCCATCCGACTAATTTACCTTTTAACATGTAACATACATATAGTTTGCCATTAGGAGAAAAATACATTAAAATATAGTGGAAGATGGGTTTAGTATATGTAATGAGATAAACAGCCAATATCCCTTTTTGAGTATGTCAGTACAGCTAAAAAAGAAATACATTGGGTAGTGATGTTCTTGTCCACCTAATTTACTTTTTAACATGTACGCATCATTCCAGTTTGCCATTAGGAAAAAAGGAAAAAAAGAATACATAAAATATAGTGAAAATGGGTAAAGTATATGTAATGAGATAAACAGCCAGTATCCCTATTTTGAGTATGTCAACACAAAACATTATTCTGATACACTATTCTAAAAGAGAAATACATTGGGATATGTTGGAACCACATCATGGTCCAGCTGTTACCTGTTACTGAGGTAAGGTGAAATGACCTCACCTGTAATTAGGCTTTGTGCTGACTCACAGAGCTGATGCAACCTCTGGTGAGCTTGCATGATGGGTATGTGTACTTAGGGAAGCTCAGTGAGCTTGCTCTGTCTGCCTGTAAGGATTGTGGGTACTGTGAGACTCACTGTCTGGGTGGCAGCGAACACTGCTGGTGTTGGATCCTATGCTACTGTGCTTGGATCGTGCTGTGTATACTTACTGCTGTATACTGTTATCTACTGAAGTGTGTACTGATTACTGTGTATGACCTTGGCCTGGCAATGACTCTGAATATTGGATGCTATCCTGATAAATATATTCTACCATTGAATACAGTTATCTCTTTTGTCTATTAATTCCTGTGTTTGCCTGTCCCTCTTCTTCAGCTCTTCTGCTGCATGCAAAATTCTCTAACAGGATACTGTGGATGTATAACTATACTCAGTGAGAGTGACTCTTGAGAAAGAAGACTTGATGCCTAACCCATGCAAAGGACTAACCTCTTCACTCCACCTCCTTCCCATCCCAAAACCCCTGTGAGTAAAGCACATTTAGACCTCCCTTAGAGAGACCGCCCTGCTGTTGCAGAGTTTACACTTCTGAGCCAGGGTTCTGCCCTTCAGATTCCTGCAAACTAAAAAAGAGAGGGCAATTTCAGCACTTTGGTTGGCCTTCTTGGCTCTCTGGGGAGCAACGTCTTAACCGGGGAGCTCTCCAGGTCTCCTTGGCGGCCTGAAACTGACCCACTCTTTCTTACCCCTGGACATGGACACCTCCTAAGAAAAGCCACCCTTCTACAGTGCCCAGCATATACTGTAGAGGGTGTTGGGCTCACACATCCCTTGCTGGCTGTGAACTTCTTGAGTGGTTGCGTCTGCGCAGGCAGCCTCTTTATAGAGGACCTAGGCAGAACATATTTTCACGCAAGGGTTGAAAACAAGCCTACAAAGCTCAGAGACCAAGCATCTGCTTGGCATGCAGAAAGTCACAGGTTCGATCCCCGGCATCTCCAGCTAAAAAGGGCAGAGGGGTAAGCAGTGTTTCCTCTAAGCTGAGTTAGTGTGAGCTAGCTCATGGTTTTTTTAGCCTCTGGCTCACATATTTTTGTCTTCGCTCAGGAAGAATGACCCCAGAGCAATCTAATGTACGGAGGAGCTCACAACTTTAGTGCCAGTAACTCACAAAATACAATTGTTACTCACAAGACCCCACCGTTTAGAGGAAGCATTGGTGATAAGTAAGGTGAGAAACCTCAGCCTAAGACCCTGGAGAACCACTGCTGATCTGAGTAGACAGTATTGACTGTGATGGGTCAGTGGTAAGGCAGTTTCATGTGTTCATTTGTAGCTGATAGCTTAGGGGAGGAGCCATGGCTCAGTGGTAGAGCATTTGCTTTGCACACAAAAGGTCCCAGGTTCAATCCCTAACAGCATCTCCAGTTAAATGGACCAGGCAGTAGGTGATGGGAAAGACCTCTGCCTGAGATTCTGGACAGCTGCTGCCGGTCTGATAGACAAGACTGACCCTGATGGACTGATAGTCTAACTCAATATAAGGCACTGTCCTCTGTGCGTGTGTGTTTGTGTGTTCCTTTCATTACCTCCAGCACAGCAGCAGGAAAACCAAGAGGCAACAAGGACAGACTCTGGGGTGTCAAACATGCATCCTGGGGGCCGAATATGGAGAGCCAATTTGGTGTAGTAGTGAAGTGTGCGGACTCTTATCTGGGAGAACAGGGTTTGATTCCCCACTCCTCCACTTGCAGCTGCTGGAATGGCCTTGGGTCAGCCAGAGCTCTCTTATCTGGGAGAACCAGGTTTGATTCCCCACTTCTCCACTTGCAGCTGCTGGAATGGCCTTGGGACAGCCAGAGCTCTCTTATCTGGGAGAACCGGGTTTGATTCCCCACTCCTCCACTTGCAGCTGCTGGAATGGCCTTGGGACAGCCAGAGCTCTCTTATCTGGGAGAACCGGGTTTGATTCCCCACTCCTCCACTTGCAGCTGCTGGAATGGCCTTGGGCCAGTCATAGCTCTCATAGGAGTTGTCCTTGAAAGGGCAGCTGCTGTGAAAGTCCTCTCAGCTCCATCCACCTCACAGGGTGTCTGTTGTGGGGGGAGAAGATATAGGAGATTGTAAGCCGCTCTGAGTCTCTGATTGAGGGAGAAGGGCGGGGTATGAATCTGCAATTCTTCTTCTTCAATTCTTCCTACCAGCCCTCCGAGCAACTTGCTCTTGTCTGCTTCCATCTCTCTTGCTTCCTTCTACACCCCAGCTTGCTTTGCAAGGCTTGCTCAACCACACAGGAGCTACAGAGCAAAACCTCAGTTTTCTCCATTGGTTGAGACTCCTCCCCCTCCAGGTCCCCTGGGGTTGGGAAGGAAAGAGCCAGAGCTTCCTTTGCCCAGTACCCAGGATTCCATGGGAGAAATACAAAGAAAGCACCTTTAAGACCAACAAGTGCTAATGTTTTAAGCATGTTTTATTTTAAGGTGCTTTTTAAAAAATCCTTAGTCATGTTTGTCTGTGTCCTTTAAAAAGTTTACATCTCTGCTACCTAATCTTAAATAGGTACACAGAATCTCTCTCTCTCTCTCTCGGCTTGGCTTCGCGAATGAAGATTTAAGAAGGGTGCAATAGTCCACGTTTGCTGCAGGCTCGCTGGTGGCTGACAAGACCAATGTGGGACAGGCAGGTCCGGCCACAGCGGCTGCAGGGAAAAGTCTGATTTAGCGTTGGTCCTGTAGCAGTGCGATTCTTCCTCAATCTCCTTTTGTCCTCAAGACCAGCTATGCGTGTGTTCTCAAAGGAAGAGACAGCCTGGTGGATGGTGTGCCTCCATGCTTTGCGATCTGAGGCTAGGTCAGACCACTGGTGATGGTTGATGTGACAGGTGCTAAGGGATTTCTTCAGGGAGTCCTTGTACCTCTTCTTTGGTGCCCCTCTATTTCGATGGCCGGTGGAGAGTTCGCCATACAGGGCAATCTTGGGAAGGCGGTGGTTTTCCATCCTAGAAATATGCCCTGCCCAGCGCAGCTGCGTCTTCAACAGCAGTGCCTCGATGCTGGTAACCTCTGCCCGCTTGAGGACTTCAGTGTTGGTCACAAAGTCACTCCAGTGGATGTTGAGGATGGTGCGAAGGCAGCGCTGATGAAAGCGCTCAAGGAGTCGCAGGTGATGACGGTATAAAACCCACGATTCAGAGCCATAGATGAGGGTTGTCATCACAACCGCTTTGTAAACATTGATCTTTGTGCCTTTTTTCAGATGCTTGTTGCTCCACACTCTTTTGTGCAGTCGGCCAAATGCACGGTTTGCCTTTGCCAGCCTGTTGTCAATCTCCTTGTCGATCTTGGCATCTGAGGAGATGATGCACCCCAGGTAGCTGAACTGCTGGACTGTCTTCAGAACTGATTCACCCACAGTGATGCAGGGAGGGTGATAATCTTCCTGGGGTGCAGGCTGGTGGAGAACTTCTGTCTTCTTCAGACTAACTTCTAGGCCGAATAGCTTGGCAGCCTCTGCAAAGCAGGACGTCATATGCTGCAGAGCTGATACCGAGTGGGAGACGAGTGCAGCATCATCAGCAAACAGTAGCTCTCGGATGAGTTTTTCCATTGTCTTGGAGTGAGCCTTTAGTTGCCTCAGGTTGAACAGGCTGCCATCAGTGCGATAGCGGATGTAGACACCATCGTCCTCATCTAGATCTACTGCGGCTCTTTGAAGCATCATGCTAAAGAAGATCGTAAAGAGAGTTGGCGCGAGAACGCAGCCTTGCTTTACACCTGTGCCTATTGGGAAGGGCTCCGAGAGGTCGTTGCAGTGTCTGACTTGGCCTCGCTGGTCTTCGTGTAGCTGGATGATCATGCTGAGGAACCTTGGGGGACATCCTAAACGTTCCAAGATTTGCCACAGGCCTTTCCTGCTAACGGTATCGAAAGCTTTGGTAAGGTCGACAAAAGTCACATACAGACCCTTGTTCTGTTCCCTGCATTTCTCTTGGAGCTGCCTGAGAACAAATACCATGTCGGTGGTGCTCCTGTTAGCTCTGAAGCCGCACTGGCTCTCTGGGAGGAGTTCTTCTGCAATGGTGGGCACCAGTCTGTTCAGGAGTATTCTGGCAAGGATTTTGCCTGCGATGGAGAGCAGGGTTATCCCCCGGTAGTTGGAGCAGTCTGACTTTTCCCCTTTGTTCTTGTATAGGGTGATGATGATTGCATCGCGAAAGTCCTGTGGTAATTTGCCTTGTTCCCAGCAGGTGACAAGTACTTTGTGAAGTGAGCTATGTAGTACTGTGCCCCCATGCTTCCAGATCTCTGGTGGAATTCCATCAACTCCTGCTGCCTTGCCACTTTTCAGTTGCTTGATGGCTTTAACAGTCTCTTCTAGGGTGGGGATCTCATCCAACTCTGTTTTCACCGGTTGAAGTGGGGTGAGGTGGATTGCTGAATCTTGAACTACGCGGTTGGCACTGAAGAGAACCTGAAAATACTCCGACCACCGGTTCAGTATGGATGCCTTGTCTGTGAGGAGCACTTGGCCGTCTGCACTATGCAAGGGACTCTGAGCCTGATATGATGGACCATATACTGCCTTCAGGGCTTCGTAGAACCCTCTTAAATCACCAGTGTCTGCACACAGCTGGGTTCTCTCTGCAAGCTTGGTCCACCACTCGTTCTGAATGTCTCGAAGCTTGCGCTGGAGGTTGCTACATGCAGCGCGAAAGGTTGCTTTTTTCCCAGGACAGGAGGGCTGAGCAAGATGTGCTTGGTAGGCCGATCTCTTTTTTGCCAGTAATTCTTGGATCTCTTGATTGTTCTCATCAAACCAGTCCTTGTTCTTCCTTGTGGAGAACCCGAGGACTTCTTCAGAGATCTGCAGGATGGTAGTTTTTAGGTGTTCCCAGAGTGCTTCTGGAGAAGGGTCTGTGGGGCAACTGAGGTCCTCAATTCTTGACTGGAGTTTTGCCTGGAAGGCAGCTTTAACTTCGGCTGACTGGAGGCTGCCAACCTGAAACTTCCTCCGAGGGATACCTCCTCTCCTGGGTGTGGGTTTAAAGTGAAGACGGAGATTGCAGCGTACAAGACGATGATCCGTATGACATTCTGCGCTGGGCATTACTCGGGTGTGTAAGACATCTCGAAGGTCTCTCTGGCGCACCAGAATGTAGTCGATAAGGTGCCAATGCTTGGACCGTGGGTGCATCCAGGTTGTCTTCAGACTGTTCTTCTGCTGGAAGATAGTGTTGGTGATGGTGAGCTGGTGCTCCATGCAGAATTCTAGCAGGAGGCGCCCGTTGTCATTGCAGTTGCCAATGCCGTGTTTGCCAAGTACTCCTTTCCAGGCTTCCGAGTCTTTACCTACTCTGGCATTGAAGTCGCCAAGGATGATCACCTTGTCCTCTGTAGGGGTCTTCCGTACGAGGTTGCGTAGATCAGCATAGAACTTGTTCTTTTCTGCAGGATCTGCTTGAAGGGTTGGGGCATACACACTGAAGAGTGTTGCATGCTGCTTGTTTTGAAGTGGGAGGCGCATGGACATGATGCGATCTGAGTGACCTGTTGGAAGGTTTTCGAGTTTGGAGGCAATGGAGTTCCTGACCATGAAGCCAACGCCAGAAAGGCGGCTCTCAGCCTTTGACTTACCCGACCAGTAGAGGGTATAGCCAGCACCGTGTTCTTGAAGACTACCTTCCTCAGGGAAACACAGAATCTATGACATCTTAAATAGGTACATGGATTCTATGACATAGAATCATAAAGTTGGAAGGGATCTCCAGGGTCATCTAGTCCAACCCCCTGCACAATGTGGGAAACTCACAAATACCTTCCCCTGAATTCACAGGATCCTCCTTGCTGTCAGGTGGCCATCTAGCCTCTGTTTAAAAACCTCCAAGGAAGGAGAGCCCACCACCTCCCAAGGAAGCCTGTTCCACTGAGGAATCGCTCTAACAGTCAGGAAGTTCTTCCTAATGTTGAGCCGGAAACTATTTTGATTTAATTTCAACCCATTGGTTCTGGTCCTACCTTCTGGGGCCACAGAAAACAATTCCACCCCATCCTCTATATGACAGCCCTCCAAGTACTTGAAGATGGTAATCACATCTGATCACATGGCCTGGCCCAACAAGGACTCATTTAGGTCAAATCCGTCCCTCATAACAAATGAGTTCGACAACCTGCCCACCAACAATGAGATCAGTGAGTGCTTTTACTCCTCCCTCATTATTTCAACAGGGCTTGCTTGAAAGATCTGCCCTCTGGATTCTGCCCAAAATATTCTTGCTTCCTTTTCCTTGGAATGCCGATGGAGACAGGGAGGGAGAAATATGCCATGGTGACAGGATTTTTAATGGCGCCTCACCTTAAATGCATTTTAAAATATGTAAATCAATAAAAAAATTATTTGTAATAGCTGCGCTAAGAGTCCTGGTTAGCCTCGCTGCGAAATGGATTGCAGGCTCCGGGCTCGATTACCATACATCGCGGGAGCTGTAGTTAGGATTAATCTGTCAAAAGGGATGGTTTAGTGTTGATGAATATGACATGTGACCATTAAAGATGTTGATTTTATCTCCTGAGATTAGCAAGATTTACTTCAGATGGATAATAATGTCATTGGCTTGATGCGGCAGATCTGTTTACGAGCTGATTAAATTGTGGGGCCCGGCTTCATTTCATGCTATTTGCTTTACAGCTTCATCACGGGCAATCACAAAAGCAGTGCCAACGTCCCACAACCCATGTCACAATAAATCATTGTTTAAGATTGCAGCTATGTATTTTAGCAGTTCATGGTGGGGGTTCCCCCCCCCCTTCTTCTTCTTTCGTGGGCCTCGCAGCTCTTAATGAATATGTAATTGGGAAGACATTAAAAAAAGATTTTCAGGAACATACTGCTTTAGAAAGGTGGTGGGAGCTTCATGGGGCTTTCAGGGGGGAGGGGGGAAATTAGCCCTCTATCTTTTAATTGAGATTAAGGAAGCACTTGAGTAATTAGCTGTAACAAATTGCCTTATTATTTAGACAGCAAAATAAACGGTTAGGGGGTTTGTAGTTAAAAAAAATTTATTCCGTGTGTGGTGAGAATTGTTATCATAAATCTATGCAAAAAATGACAGCTAAAGGAGGCTTGTAAGCAACATCTATTTTCTGCTATTGGCAGAGAAGGTCCACTCAAAAAGATGATGGAGGTGAGAGAGGGGAGTCCTGCACCCAGCATGGTAGAGCCACATTAACACAAATATCAGGAAACTGTTTATAATCTGCCTTTCACACATGGAACCGTAGAGTTGGAAGGGACCTCCAGGGCCATCTAGTCCAACCCCCTGCACAATGCAGGAAGCTCACAAATAAAGGTAAAGGTAGTCCCCTGTGCAAGCACCAGTCATTTTCGACTCTGGGCTGATGTTGCTTTCACAACGTTTTCACGGCAGCCTTTTTTATGGGTTAGTTTGCAATTGTCTTCCCCAGTCATCTCCATTCCCCCCCCAGCAAGCTGGGTACTCATTTGACTGACCTCGGAAGGATGGAAAGCTGAGTCAACCTGGAGCCAGCTACCTGAACCAGCTTCTTCTGGGATCGAACTCAGGTCATGAACAGAGGGCTCCGACTACAGTACTGCAGCTTTACCACTCTGCCCCCCGGGGCTCTCACAAATATCTCCCCCTAAATTCACAGGATGTCAGATGGCCATCCAGCCGTTGTTTAAAAACCTCCAAGGAAGGAGAGCCCAACACTTCCTGAAGAAGCCTGTTCCACTGAGGAATTGCTCCAGCGGTCAGGAAGTTCTTCCTTATGTTGAGCCGGAAATTCTTTTGACTTAATTTCAATGCATTGGTTCTGGTCCTACCTTCAGGGGCCACAGAAAACAATTCCACCCATCCTCTATATCAGGGATGGCCAACAGTAGCTCCCCAGATGTTTTTTGCCTACAACTCCCATCAGCCCCAGTCATCAGTCATGCTGGCTGGGGCTGATGGGAGTTGTAGGCAAAAACATCTGGAGAGTTACTGTTGGCCACCCCTGCTCTATATGACAGCCCTTCAAGTACTTGAAGATGGTGATCATACCACATGACTTCAGAGTGAATGGCACAGATTGAGTCCATAAAATTGACAGGATGGGGCATTTGATAAACAAAGCAATAGGATTACAGTTGTCGAACCAACCAGAAATCTAGAAGATAAGAAGATATTGGATTTATATCCCGCCCTCCACTCCGAAGAGTCTCAGAGTGGCTCACAATCTCCTTTACCTTCCTCCCCCACAACAGACACCCTGTGAGGTAGATGAAGATATTGGATTTATATCCCGCCCTCCACTCTGAAGAGTCTCAGAGCGGCTCACAATCTCCTTTACCTTCCTCCCCCACAACAAACACCCTGTGAGGTAGATGAAGATATTGGATTTATATCCTGCCCTCCACTCTGAAGAGTCTCAGAGCGGCTCACAATCTCCTTTCCCTTCCTCCCCCACAACAGACATCCTGTGAGGTAGATGAAGATATTGGATTTATATCCCGCCCTCCACTCTGAAGAATCTCAGAGCGGCTCACAATCTCCTTTACCTTCCTCCCCCACAACAGACACCCTGTGAGGTAGATGAAGATATTGGATTTATATCCTGCCCTCCACTCTGAAGAGTCTCAGAGCGGCTCACAATCTCCTTTCCCTTCCTCCCCCACAACAGACATCCTGTGAGGTAGATGAAGATATTGGATTTATATCCTGCCCTCCACTCCGAAGAGTCTCAGAGCGGCTCACAATCTCCTTTACCTTCCTCCCCCACAACAGACACCCTGTGAGGTAGATGAAGATATTGGATTTATATCCCGCCCTCCACTCCGAAGAGTCTCAGAGCGGCTCACAATCTCCTTTACCTTCCTCCCCCACAACAGACACCCTGTGAGGTGGGTGGGGCTGGAGAGAAAACAGAACAGAACTGCAGAAAAGTGTAAGTATTAACACGACACAGTAAACAATCCAAAATTACATAGATTGGTCCTACTTACAGCAAGCTATACACAGTAGTATCAACAGTCCCTAATAATTTTTCTCACTTTGTGAATCATTTAGAACAATGCAAATTTGCATCCGTTACCTCATGCAAGCTGTGGGAACATTTTCTTTCCAGTGACTTTTAGAGCACAAGGGGAAAAGTTTGGGATGAGGAGAGTTCTTAATGGGGGGTGGGGGACCATAACTTTGTCCATCAGATATCCTCTGTGACTTGACCTTTAAACACTGTTCAAGTCCAATCTGAGAAGTTCTCCAAAGTGATCATCACAGAAGAAGAGTCCTCAGTTATGGGTAGAAACAGCTTAGATCTCAACAAGAAGTTAAGACTTCTTTTTCTGTTTATTGTAAACAAGTGTTTTGTTTTTCCCAGTTTAGTCGCCAGACTTTATCAAGGATGAGAAGTTGTGCGTGTGTGTGTGTGTCTGTGTGTGTGGGGGGGTGGTACTTTAAGCCTAAAAAGCAAAAACCAAATTGCTTTTAGTTAAGTGGGGTTGGGGGGAAGAGTACTGGTCATAGTAAGATTTTCCTAGGAATGAAAGCTGATCGGTGGTGACTTTTCCCTGTAAGAAAATGGCAGGGGAGGGAAGGATTAAAGCACCCCCCCCCCATTCCCCTTAATTTTAAGAACATCAGAAGAGCTTTGCTGAATCAGGCCAGTGGTCCATCTAGTCCAGCCTCCCATCTCACACAGTGACCAGCCAGTTCCTCTGGATGGCCAACAACAGGGCAGAGAGGCCAAGGCCTTCCCCTGAGAAGAACATCAGAAGAGCCCTGCTGGGTCAGACCAGTGAGGGTCCATCTAGTCCAGCCTCCTGTCTCACCCAGTGGCCAACCAGTTCCTCTGGAGGACCCACAACAGGGCAGAGACTGAGGCCTTCCCCTGAGAAGAACATCAGAAGAGCCCTGCTGGATCAGACCAGTGAGGGTCCATCTAGTCTTTGTGGTTGAAGAAGAAGATGATATTGGATTTATATCCTGCCCTCCACTCCGAAGAACATATGAAGCTGCCTTATACTGAATCAGACCCTCAGTCCATCAAAGTCAGTATTGTCTTCTCAGACTGGCAGCATCTCTCCAGGGTCTCAAGCTGAGGTTTTTCACACCTCTTTGCCTGGACCCTTTTTTTGGAGATGCCGGGGATTGAACCTGGGACCTTCTGCTTCCCAAGCAGATGCTCTACCACTGAGCCACCGTCCCTCCTGCGCCGTTAGTCCAGCCTCCTGTCTCACCCAGTGGCCACCCAGTTCCTCTGGAGGGCCAACAACAGGGTAGAGAGGCTGAGGCACAGGTCCATCAGCACAGGTCCATCAGTGCACAGGTCCATCAGTGGCTATTAGCCACAGTGTGTGTGTATATATAAAAGAGGGGCTGAGGCCTTTCCCTGAGAACATCAGAAGTGCTCTGCTGGGTCAGACCAGTGAGGGTCCATCTAGTCCAGCCTCCTGTCTCACACAGGGGTCAGCCAGTTCCTCTAGAGGGCCAACAACAGGGCAGAGAGACTGAGGCCTTCCCCTGAGAAGAACATCAGAAGAGCCCTGCTGGATCAAACCAGTGACTGTCACTAATAACACAGGTCGAAATGCAGGACAGGAACCCGGAAGTGACCGACAGGCTGCTTCAGCGTGCCGCTGCGCCAGCCCCCTGGGCCCCACAACGATGGGACCGATGCCACAGGGACGGGCTCGAAACACTCTATAACCCCTCAAAAGAACAGCAGTCTAGCTCGCTTCCCCCGAGCCCTGCCGCCATAAGCCTCAAGGGGGCTCATTTTGCGGCATCTCCCGGCGGGAGGGTGGCACCCACACGGGACACATATCAAATGAAAGAGGGGGCTCAGGGCTATCAGAAACAGCCAGCGGAGGGAGTCGGGAGACCAACCCACTGGGGGATCCACACCCCGAAGGAGGGAGGGAGGGAAGGAAGAAAGGAAGGGAGGAGGGAGGGAGGGAAGGAAGGGAGGAGGGAGGGAGGGAGGGAAGGAGGGAAGTAGGGAAGGAAGGAAGAAAGGAGGGAGGGAGGGAAGGAAGGGAGGAGGGAGGGAGGGAAGGAGGGAAGGAAGGAAGGAAGGAAGGAAGGAAGGAGGGAGGGAGGGAGGAAGGAAGAAAGGAAGGAGGGAGGGAGGAAGGAAGGAGGGAGGGAGGGAAGGAAGGGAGAAGGGAGGGAGGGAAGGAGGGAAGGAAGGAAGGAAGAAAGGAAGGAGGGAGGGAGGAAGGAGGGAGGGAAGGGAGGGAGGGAGGGAGGGAAGGAAGGAAGAAAGGAAGGAAGGAAGGAGGGAGGGAGGAAGGAAGGAGGGAGGGAAGGAAGGGAGGAGGGAAGGAGGGAAGGAAGAAAGGAAGGAAGGAAGGAAGGAAGGAGGGAGGGAAGGAAGGAGGGAGGAAGGAAGAAAGGAAGGAGGGAGGGAGGAAGGGAGGGAGGAGGGAGGGAGGGAAGGAGGGAAGGAAGGAAGAAAGGAAGGAAGGAGGGAGGGAGGGAGGGAAGGAAGGGAGGAGGGAGGGAAGGAGGGAAGGAAGGAAGAAAGGAAGGAGGGAGAGAGGAAGGAAGGAGGGAGGAAAGGAAGGGAGGAGGGAGGGAGGGAAGGATGGAAGGAAGAAAGGAAGGAAGGAGGGAGGGAAGGAAGGAGGGAGGGAGGGAAGGAAGGAAGGAAGGAAGGAAGGAAGGAAGGAAGGAAGGAAGGAAGGAAGGAAGGAAGGAAGGAAGGAAGGAAGGAAGGAAGGAAGGAAGGAAGGAAGGCGGCCCCCTCCCGCCAGCCGCCCCCCTGCTTTCGGCCCCCTCCCTCCCTGCCTGCCCTGCTTACCTGCTTCCAGGGCGGGTGGAGGCCGCGCGGAGCCCGGCGGCGGTGATGGAGAGACTGGGGAGGCGGCGGAGAGGCTGGCGCTGGTCACTGGAGGCCCTCCAGCGACCAGCGCCGGCCTCTCCGCCGCCTCCCCGGCCTCCGCCTGCAGTGGAGGCCCGCGCGCGGGGCCCTGCGGCGGTGGCGGAGGCCGGGGAGGCGACGGAGAGGCCGCCGCTGGTCGCTGGAGGGCCTCCAGCGACCAGCGCTGACCTCTCCGTCGCCTCCCCGGCCTCCGCCACCGCTGCCGGGCCCCGCGCGCGGGCGGGGAAGGCGGCGAGTGAGGGAGGGAGCATCTCCGCGCATGCGCAGAGCCCGCCACAATGGCCCTGCGCATGCATAGGGACGCTCCCTCCCTCACTCGCCGCCTTCCCCGCCCGCGCGCGCGGCCCACCGTCTCTCTGGCTGGCTAAACCGGGACCTCTAATGGTCCCGGTATAGCCAGCCCGGGAGCCGGGAATTGGGGGCCAGAACCGGGACTTTCCCGGGAGACCGGGACGGTCTGGCCACCCTACCAGTGAGGGTCCATCTAGTCCAGCCTCTTGTCTCACACAGTGGCCAACCAGTTCCTCTGGAGGGCCAACAACAGGGTAGAGAGGCTGAGGCCTTCCCCTGAGAAGAACATCAGAAGTGCTCTGCTGGGTCAGACCAGTGAGGATCCATCTAGTCCAGCCTCCTGTCTCACACAGTGGCCAACCAGTTCCTCTGGAGGGCCAACAACAGGGCAGAGAGGCCAAGGCCTTCCCCTGAGAAGAACATCAGAAGAGCCCTGCTGGGTCAGACCAGTGAGGGTCCATCCAGTCCAGCATTCTGCCTCACACAGTGGCCAGTCAGTTCCTCTGGAGAGCCAACAACAGGGCAGAGAGGCTGAGGCCTTCCCCTGAGAAGAACATCAGAAGTGCTCTGCTGGGTCAGACCAGTGAGGGTCCATCTAGTCCAGTCTCCTCATACAGTGGCCAGCCAATTCCTCTGGATAGCCAACAACAGTACATAGAGGCTGAGGCCTTCCCCCAGTGTTGCCTCCTGGCACCGGGATTCAGAGGTGTACTGCATTTAGTCCTGACAGCGAGATTTGTAAAAAGGGGAACTAAAGTTTGTTTAAAATAAACACGAGCGGGCAGTAATCCTAAATCTGTATTTGAGCCCCTATTAGGCCTAGTTTTCACCTGTATTTGGGACAAAAACATTCTCTGCAGACAGAAAACTAGCCTGTTGGGAAGAAGGCTAGACTAGGGTGCAACTCCTCTCCCTCGCACCTAATTTTCTGTGCAGACAGGATTTTGTAAATGCAAACAGAGGCACATCCAACTACATGTGCCCCACCTGCAGCTTCAAGTTGTATAGTGCCAGCCTGCGTTGCCAACCTCCAGATCTCCCAGGATTTTGACTTATCTTAGATCCTATGGATCAGTTTCCCTGGAGGAAATGGCTGCTTTGGAGGGTAGACTCTAGAGCATCAAATCCCTGCAGAGCACACCCCCATCCCCAAACCCCACTGTCCTGGGCTCCAACCCCAAATTTTCAGGAATTTCCCAACTTAGATAGGCTTGCCAGTTCCCAGATCTGGGCAGGGGATCCCCTGGTTTTGCAGATTCTTCCCCACTGGCTGGCTTGCTGGAGGGGAAACCCAGCCTCAACAGCCACCGTGTGCCTTTAGATCTCCGGCAGGTTCAGAAGCTTGCAGCTGCTTCTGTTCTGGAAGGTGTCTGTATGCCTTTAAATCTCAGCAAGACTGAAGCTGCCAGAGGAGGCAAGCAGGAAGAACCACATGGGTGTGAGAGGAAGCAAGAGAAGCCAGACCCTCTGTTTGTTTTGCATTCTTTTCAGAAGCTGTGTAGTAAAAATGATAGCATAGAGTTAACTAGAACCTGAGTATGGGATAAAGGAAAACTCCACACCTTAGACCTCTCTCTAAGTTGGTTGAAATACAGCAGATAGTTACATTCAGCAGCTGCTATGAGTAAACCTATACCATTGCCCCAGGGAGATCACAAAAGTGTGGGCATGCAAACTGTTTATTTTGGCTGCTCTTTGTGTGTGTGTGTGTGTGTGTGTGTGAGAGAGAGAGAGAGAGAGTTTCCTTTCATTTTAGTGGAAGAAAAAGAAGTTATTTGATTTATATCCTGCCCTATACTCTGAATCTCAGAGTGGTCACAAAGTCCTTTACCTCCCCTCCCCCACAACAGACACCCTGTGAGGTGGGTGGGGCTGAGAGAGTTCTTACAGCAGCTGCCCTTTCAAGAACAACAACTACAAGAGCGATGGCTGACCCAAGGCCATTCCAGCAGCTACAAGTGGAGGAGTGGGGAATCAAATCCGGTTCTCCCAGATAAGAGTCCACACACTTAACCCTACACCAAACTGGCTCTCTACACCACTACACTAAACTGGAAGTGCAGCTGCTGTTGGTTTGAATGCAAAAAAGAGGAGGAACTGTTATTCAAGGGGACTGCACCGCTGTATTTGTATTTATTCATTTTTAGGGAATGGGAAAGTCTCCTGGCTCCATCCTCAAATCCTCCAGATATTTCCTGAGTTGGACCTGGCAATCTAGACTTACAGCTGGCAACCCTGAGGTTTACTACCTCAGTGAGAACCAGGCCTGTAGCTAACCAGGGGCCCACAGGACCAGGCCCCCTGGCAGTTTTTTTGGGGCCCTCATCCCCATCCCAGGGGTGCCCCCCTACTTCCTGTGGGAGGGGTGCCCAGGAGTAGCCACCAATCAGGGACCACCAATCAGCTCCCCGCCAAACTCTAAATCGCATGTGAGGGGTGGCAAGAGCAGCCATCGGCCTCCTGCATGATTTGAAGGGTCCACCAAGCAGCTGATCGGAGGGTCCTTTTAAACACACAGGAGATAGGAGGGGGTTGCCCTCCCACGGCCCCTCCCCCCACAACTCCTAGCTACTAAGCTGATGAGAACTAGATTTCAGACAAAAAAAATGCAAATACTGGATCATTTCTCTTTTTTAGAGATGAGAAACTTATAGTGGTTTCTGCTGGATCCTTTTCTGTTGAGACTTACTGGAACAGGGGTGGGGAACCTTCGTATGCGGCCCTTGAGGTCACTTAGTGTGGCCCTTGGGTTAGGGTTGCCAAATCCAATCCCAAATATCTGGGGACTTTGGGGGTGGAGCCAGGAGACTTTGGGAGTCGAGCCAGGAGACACTGGGGTGGAGCTAGGGGGAGGGGAGAAACGGCGCCAGGGAGCATGGCGAGCCACCCCGTCTCGGAGTGGGCGACGCCGCTGCGCAGCTGCCGCCTCTTCTCCGCTCGCCGTGGCTGCTCCTCCGAGATGGGCTCAGCCTGAGCCCATCTCGGAGGAGCAGCCACGGCGAGCGGAGAAGAGGCGGCAGCGGCGCGGCGGCCTCGCCCGCTCCGCCTCTGGGGCCCTTCTAGGACCCGGACTCGCGGCTCGCCATGCCCCATGCCTGCCTCCCCCCCCCAATAGCCTAAAATATTAACAAACATAGAAAGGAGGAAATCCAAAGATTTCATTTTTAAGGGACAACTTTATTTATATGTGACTTGCTTGTTACGTGTTATTAGCATTAGTCATCAAGCCAAGAGACAGCTGGTAGAATTTCTCCTAAGGAGACTTCTCGGACATGGTGAGCTTCTTTAGGACATACCAGTGTGTTTACTCCCCCCTCTGGGGAATTGGAGTGGGGGGTGGAGGTGGGCCGGGGGCGTGGCGAGCCGCGAGTCCGGGTCCTAGAAGGGCCCGGATTCGCAGCTCGCCATGCTCCTGGCCTGCCTCCGCCCTCCCCATCTCTGGTTTTGCCTGCGCTGCTGCTGCTGGGCTGCGGTGGGCGGGGAGGGGGTGGCAGCGGCAAGGCGGCCTGCCCGCTCTGAGATGGGGCGGCTCGCCATGCTCCCCGGCGCCGTTTCCCCCCTCCCCCCGCTTCCGTTTTTTGGGGGGAGCGGGGGAAGAGGGTGGAAATCCTGGGGTCCCCCACCAGGGCTGGAGGGTTGGGAAGCCTACCTTGGGTATTGCTGGGCCGAACCGAGCCATGTGGCAGCCTCCCTGGAGCCTGGCTGGCCAGTGAGGACTGTGCTGTGCAGCAGCCTCCCCAGGGCCAGGCAGGGATCGCAGGGCCCAGATGTACTATGAGCAGCCTCCCTGGGGCCTGGCCGGTCGGCCAGAATTGCTGCAGGGCCTGGAAAAGTTACTGTCACAGTTCAGTTTGCACTTGATTATCCCAGATGGTGTGGCCTAATATGCTAATGAGTGTGTGACCTAATATGCTAATATTAGGGGATGCAGTCTAATACGCTACTGAGTTCCTGCTGGGTTTTTTCTGCAAAAAGCCCTGGACCTATGCATTTGCCTAGGGCGGCGGGCCGTGTGTGTGCGTGTGTGTGCCAATTAGGCTCTCCCCACATGACTTCAAATAGAAAAACAATTATTTGCATTAATTTTGCTGGCCTGAATCATTCTCCCTTGGTGAAGCACTGTTTTTTAAGTTGACAATTTTTTATGGCCCATGAATGATGTTATAAATATCCATAAGGCCCTTGGCAGAAAAAAAAGGTTCCCCACCCCTGTACTAGAATATAACAACACTGTTGTACTGTTGTTGCTGTTTCTAAGGTCTCTTCTGGAGTTTGGAATTGTCAAACGTCACCCCTTCCAGTCCAAGAGAAACCCCTGGGGCTTGGCTCCAGTTTAATCCCTTCTGGTTTTCTTCACCATTCCTCTTTCTCAAAGTTCCCCATCAGAAGGAAAACCCGCTGAGGGAGGCTGGGCTTCCTTTTTTTGTCTTCTGAATCCCTCATTGGGCTCATAAAGGTGTTTTGAAGTCTTTCGGACAGCTAATTGACCTCTGAGAGGCTGGCTTTCCCCCTCCATCGGGTCAGGTGCTGAGTTCTTGGGAACGCACCGGGATGGACCGGAGCTGGCTCCCGAGGTGCCAGGCCTTCTGACCCTTGGAGAACCCCCTCCAGAATGAATTGGGCTGCTTGCTTTTCAACCAAGGCCTTAAAAAAGGCTCAGTTTTGTTCGCTGAATGTTGAGCTCCCCCTCAGGCGCGAGTACTCCGTTGGGGACCCTGCCAGAAGCCTGGCCTGCATTCATCCTTTGATTCCCTTAAACCTTTGTGTATTTACGCTTAATAACCGACATTAGCGACATTAAAATTCTGCTCACTTGCAAGCAGCGAATAATCCATTCTGGACTCCTTTTTCCCCTTTGATAACTGACCTTTAATATAGATCCAAGCTTAAACTCTCCAAACAGTCATTTGCACACTAAGGCAGTAACACATTCATCACTATTTTCAGATAATTGCCTGGACACATCCGTCAAGAGCTGGATCCCATATGAAAGCGGGGCAGAAATCCAGGCGGAAAGGCGAAGGCTGGAGCCACGATTCAGTGCATTTCAACTAAGGACAAACATCCTCCCGAGATCAGGCTATAATTAACAATCTGTAACCACTGGCAAGTGAATATTCACCAGTTTTGATTGCTTTTTAATGCTGGCAGACACTGTTGGCGAGACAGAATTTGCCATTAAATCATCTAATTGGAGGAAATATTTTATATTGATTGATTGATTGATTGGCTGACTGATTGATTGTCTTAGTAATAGTCTGTGTGGAAAGGATCTAGGGGTCTTGGTGGATCATACACTAAACATGAGTCAACAGTGTGATGCGCTGGCTAAAAAGGCAAATGCAATTTTGGGCTGTATTAACAAGTCTAGAGTCTAGATTGCCCTGTGGCGCAGTACTGAAGTAGGAGCCTTCTGCTCATGACCTGAGTTCAATCCCAGCAGAAGCTGGTTCAGGTAGCCAGCTCCAGGTTGATTCAGGCTTCCATCTTTCTGAGGTCGGTCAAATGAGTCTCCAGCTTGCTGGGGGGAAAGTGTCGATGACTGGGGAAGGCAATGGAAAACCACCCCTTAAAAAGTCTGCCGTAAAAATGTTGTGAAAGCAACGTCACTCCAGAGTCGAAAATGACTGGTGCTCGCACAGGGGACTACCTTTACCTTTTAGAGTCCAGATCACATGAAGTAATGGTATCGCTTTACTCTGCTCTGCTAAGACCTCATCTGGAGAATTGTGTTCAGTTTTGGGCACCACATTTTAAGAAGGATCTAGACAAGCTGGAGGGGTACAGAAGAGAGCAACAAAGATAGCAAGGGGTCTGGAGACCAAGTCCTATCAGGAAAGGTAGAAGGAGCTGGGCATGTTTAGCCTGAAGAGGA
Organism: Heteronotia binoei; assembly: GCF_032191835.1. NCBI lineage: Eukaryota > Metazoa > Chordata > Lepidosauria > Squamata > Gekkonidae > Heteronotia > Heteronotia binoei. Next base: position 3,768,524 of record NC_083226.1, read on the forward strand.
GGCAACTGAGAGGCGATATGATCACCATCTCCAAATACTTGAAGGGCTGCCATATAGAGGATGGTGTGGAATTGTTTTCTGTGGCCCCAGAAGGTAGGACCAGAACTAATGGGTTGAAATTAAATCAAGAGTTTCCGGCTCAACATTAGGAAGATCTTCCTGACCATTAGAGCAGTTCCTCAGTGGAACAGGCTTCCTTGGGAGGTGGTGGGCTCTCCTTCCTTGGAGATTTTTAAACCAGATTTTTAAACCAAAGGCTAGATGTCCATCTGACAGCAATGAGGATCCTGTAAATTTAGGGGGAGGTATTTATGAGTTTCCTGCAGGAAGTTGGACTAGATGACCCAGGAAGTCCCTTCCAACTCTATGATTCTATGATTTTATCAATTTTCTTTTTCCCAGTCCTTCCGAAAGGCAATGTTTGCCTCACAGCGCTGCTGTGTTGTTGCTAATTTTTCCCTCTGATTGCTGCTTTTTTCTGCATCCTGACTCTATCCAATCAGGAATCACAGACTGCTTCAGTATCCCGAGTCTATCCAATCAGGAATCACCGGTTGATTCTGCCTCCTGATTCCACCCAATCAGGAATCAAAGAATGAACACAATGATTCATCAGAGGACCAGGTTTGGCTACCTGATGATTCAGTGAGAGAAAACTGAAAAGGAGGGCAATTTAAAGGAATTGGCAACAATTTTTTGCAAGGTATGTCAAAGGTCACTGAAAGGAGGCAGTTTTGGGGACTGCTGGAATATTTGGGGAAAACACTGAGATGTTTCAGTTTAGCCCTTCTCAGTAAATCAAGAACACAATAAGCCAATCTGATATCCATCCTTCTGATGGTTATTTCCTATTTCTAACTAAAGGTAAAGGCAGCCTCCTGTACAAGCGCAAGTCGTTTCCAACTCTAGTGTGACGTTGCTTTCACAACATTTTCACGGCAGACTTTTTATAGGGTGGTTTCCCCTTCTCCAGTCATCTACACTTTTCCCCCAGCAAGCTGGGGACTCATTTGATCGACCTTGGAAGGATGGAAGGCTGAGTCAACCTTGAGCCGGCTGCCTGAACCAGCTTCTGCCGGGATCGAACTCAGGTCGTGAGCAGACAGCTCGGATTGCAGTACTGCAGCTTTACCACTCTGCGCCACGGGACTCATATTTCTAACTACTATTATGGATTACAAGCTAAAAATAATTTTGAAGACATTTATAGAAAGAGGTCTATACTAAACCAAGAACCTGGATTTGTGAGACACAGGGTGCGTTCGCTAAATAATGTGCTTTGCGACTGGATTTTTCCTATTCTTACACAATGAAAATCCAGTTGCAAAACACATTATTTTGTGTAGTGTGAATGCACCACAGTGTGATGAAAGTGGACAAAATCTCAGTGGGAAGGCCTAGGCCTGAGTTTGGATCCCTGGTGGACCATAAGTTGCCATGGATAAAGTCAAGGCTTTTTTTGTAGCAAGAACTCATTTGCATATTAGGCCACAGACCCCTGATGTAGCCAATCCTCCTGGAGCTTACAGTAGACCCTGTAAGCTTTTGGAGGGTTGGCTACATCAAGGCTGTGTGGCCTAAAATGCAAATGAGTTCCTCCCTTGATTTAACCTACCTTACAGGGATGTTGTGATGATAACATGGAAATCACTTCATGAATGGGGCCCTGAGGTCCATGGGAGCATGAGGGAGAAAAATAATATGAAATCAATTTACAGAAGAACTTCTCTATGGTGGACCAGCAAGTAATTGCTCTCTAGGGGTCTGGCCGAAGTTCAGGAGGCCACTAGAACATTTGTATTTATTTGGGGACTGGAGTGCTCTTAATTCCATGGATATTTGTTATTGCTATACATTACAGCGCCATGTAGAGAGGGAATACATTTTCGCCTCTGTTTTACGATGGTAAAATTCTATTTACTGTAATCAATAAAAGCAAACGATTAAAAGAAATACCAGTAAGCGATCAATCGCTGGCATCTCCGCCTGCTCAATAGATTACTTATGAGCGATCTTCTAATTGCAACGAGTTCCTCAAAACAACGTGCTTATAAATTGTGGTGATAGAGGGGAGTTCTTTAAATCAACACATTTAGCATTATGGATCCTCTGTTTCTGGGGAACTGAAGTAGTCTCTCAAACATTAAAAGAAATGCCAGCATAAAACTCTTGACTGTACTATCCCTTTTCAAGAAAAGGGGAAGGGCCAGGGGTTGTTCTGCAGAAAAAATAGGTGGTGGAGCTCATTAGCATAACTCATTAGCATATGCCACCACCACCACTCCAACCAAAAGCAACCCGACACAAGAAAAGAGAGCCCCAGGTGAGCGAGGCCTGCTTAGGCTGGCTAGAAATCTAGCCAGCACAAACAGGCCTCGCTCACCTGGGGTTCTCCTTGCCCCACCCCCCATCAAAAGGCCAGCAAGCCACCCACCACCCAAAATCACATAAGAATTGGAGAAAGGGTGGCATGGGCTTCTCCAGGGGTTAATGAGGGCTGCTGGAGGTGTGGCAAAGCCCCTGGTAGCTGGCTGGCTGCCCACTCCCCTAATCCAGGGATTGTTATGCAGCTGCACTTCCTATTCCATGGACAATGGGGAGGAGGAGGGGGAACTGTCAGAAAGGTTTAAGAACTGCACTCCTGTGAGCTCCTGCTGAATTCAAGGCATGGGAATGGCTATGGCTCAGTGGAAGGGCCTCCGCTCAGCATGCAGAAGGGCCTCGATTTCAGTCCCTGGCATCTCCAGTTGAAAACAGCACGTTGTAGGTGATGCGAAAGACCCCCTTGTGAGAGAAAGCCAGGAGAGCTGCTGCCTGTCTGAGCAGACAAGACTGGCCTTGATGGGGCAAGGGTCTGATGAAGAAGAAGAAGAAGATGATGATGATGATGATGATGATGATGATGATGATGATGATGATGATGATGATGATATTGGATTTATATCCTGCCCTCCACTCCAAATCTCAGAGCAGTTTACAATCTCCTCTACCCTCCCCCCCCACGACAGACATCCTGTGAGGTGGGTGGGGCTGAGAGAGCTCTGACAGCAGCTGCCCTTTCAAGGACAACTCCTGCAATAGCTATGGCTGACCCAAGGCCATTCCAGCAGCTGCAAGTGGAGGAGTGGGGAATCAAACCCGGTTCTTCCAGATGAGAGTCCGCACACTTCACCACTACACCAAAAGGCAGTTTAATGTGTTCAAGTGCTCACCCACTTCAGTCATCTTCAGAGGCCCTGCTCCAGTCACCCCTGGCATCTGAAGGTGACCTAAGAAAGGGCCTCCTCAGTTATGGCACCCAGACTTTGAAAAAACCCCTCCCCAGGGAGATTCAGCTGTCTGTCTCTCAGTGTTTTTCACCAGCAGGTGACGACTTTTTTAATCTGTTGGGCATACCCCTAGTATTTGTTACGTGTTTTAATTGAATTATTTTATATTTCTCTCCCAGGTAGCTTAAATGTTTAAATGTTTTTATGTTCTCCACTTTGTGGACCCTGATTGGGTAGCAAAGTAGCATTAAAATGTTTTACATAAAGAAAATAAGGTTATGGGGGCTGCTTTCTCCAGTGAAGAAAGGAGTGCACTCATGGCGTTATTGATTTCAACATGTCTTCATCTCCTACAATCATTGGCCAGTGGTGGTGGGAAGCTGAGACTTGAGGATCTTAAAATACGTTTCGTTTACCAGGTTCTATGAGGAAGTCAAGAGCCCCATGGCACAGAGTGGTAAAGCTGCAGTCTGAGCTCTCTGCTCACGACCTGAGTTCCATCCTGGTGGAAGCTGGGTTCAGGTTGCCAGCTCAAGGTTGACTCAGCCTTCCATCCTTCTGAGGTCGGTCTAAAGAGTACCCAGCTTGCTGGGGGGAAAGGGTAGATGACTGGGGAAGGCAATGGCAAACCATCCCATAAAAAGTCTGCCGTGAAAACTTTGTGATGCGACGTCACCCCAGAGTCGGAAACGACTGGTGCTTGTACAGGGGACTACCTTGACCTTATGAGGGAGTCATGGAAGAGATGGGAAAGCAGCATGGGGAAACAGCAGCCACACGTCCTGCCCAGTTTCGTAGTTCATCCTTGTTTTGTAATACTCTTAGGCTGGTCGCTTAGAGAATCTCTTACTGATTAAGGTTTTATCTCTCCAGGTTTTAATCACGGCACAGTTAATCACTCCTGAAGCCAGTTCTCTGGAGACTTGCATCCTGGGAAACGTTGTCAGTCCTGCAGAATCATAGTTTCCAACTATAATAAGACTAATAATGGCGAGCAGTTGTGAATAGAGATATTTACGTCACCCTGATGTTCAACATGCAACTGTGTGTTAAGGGAGAACACGGAGTTCTCAGCGATGCTAGAACAAAAAGAGGGAGTCCTACACTACATTGCAGCTTTTGAGCCGCTGTGAGACTCTGAGATTCGGAGTGGAGGGCGGGATATAAATCCAATATCTTTTACATTACAGCTGAAGGACTCTTCAGCCATCTAGGACCTGGGCTAGTGATACCCTGTTCCTACTTGGTGATACCAAGCGGTTCCTACTTGGAGAAGCCTTTGCAGGCAAAACGCAGAACAGCAGAGCAGGTGTGCCTGTAGGACTTCATTGGGACCACTGTCTTTGGATATCAGTGTTGGGACTCAGTTGTCCATTTTCAACTTGGAATGCGGATTCTGCTTTTAAATTTGGAGTTAGCCGACTACCTTCAACAGCATGATTTACATCATGGGTCTCTGGTGGATTGTGTTAATTACTGATTATTGCCCTACGGTATGACTGGCTGGACATTGTCATTATTGGTATACGGAGAGTTATGTGATTTGTATATGAAAAGTGCTGCGATTTATATTGATGAATCTTTCACATGTTATAAAATTCAACGTTTATAAAATTGTCCAAGTGGGTTAATTATTGCTTAGGAGTAGAGTTGATTTTCAAGCACATTTCCCCCCTGTAAGTAGATCCAGGGGGGCAGCTGTGTCAGTCTGAAGCATCGGAATAAAGCTGGAGTCCAGGAGCACCTTTAAGACCAACCAAGTTGAATTCACAATGGAAGTTTTTGTGTGCTAAAAGCGCACTTCTTCAGACAACGGTATGGGATGAAATTAGCAGCCCTACCTATAGAGAGAGAGGGCAGTGAACTAGTATGGCATATATGCAGGACTACTAATTCCATCCATCATTGCCTGCTGAAGTGTGCTCTTAGCACAAAAAAAGTGTACATTCTCAATGAAGCTTTGTTGGTCTTCAAGGTGGTCCTGGACTCCAACTTTGTTCCACGTTTTTGTTGTTGTTGTTCTCTTGATGTTGTTCTCTTGATCACCACAGGGGGCAGCAAGAGCAGGAAGTCTGCCTGGAAAAGTCTCTGTTTGTAGCTCGACTGCCCCCTGTCAGCCATTCCCATAACACTGCAGCCATGAAGTGATCAACCCGATTCCATTCAGTCTGGGCCCAGTAATAACAATAAAGTCATGTGGAACAAAGCAGGAGTTAAGTAGCACCTTTAAGACCAACAAACTTTTATTCAGAATGTAAGCTTTCGTGCGCACACACACTTCTTCAGACGAGGAATGAAGAAGTCTGAAGAAGTGTGCATGCACACGAAAGCTTACATTTTGAATAAAAGTTTGTTGGTCTTAAAGGTGATACTTGGCCAACACGGCTGCCCACCTAGATCTAATAAAGTCATGTGACATTTTTAAAAAGTAGGAAGCATTCTTATTTGAAGATTCCTCTGAACTACTCCACGAGCCCCGTGGCACAGAGTGTTAAAGCTGCAGTCCTGCAGTCCTAAGCTCTGCTCACCACCTGAGTTTGATCCCTGGTGGAAGCTGGGTTTTCAGGTAGCTGGCTCGAGGTTGACTCAGCCTTCCATTCTTCTGAGGTTGGTAAAATGAGTACCCAGCTTGCTGGGGGGGAAGGCAAATGCAATTTTGGGCTGTATTAACAAGCCTAGAGTCTAGATTGCCCCGTGGAGTCGGAGCCTTCTGCTCATGACCTGAGTTCAATCCCAGCAGAAGCTCGGTTCAGGTAGCCAGCTCCAGGTTGACTCAGGCTTCCATCTTTCTGAGGTCAGTAAAATGAGTACCAGCTTGCTGAGGGAAAAACTGTAGATGACTGGGGAAGGCAATGGCAAACCACCCCGTAAAAAGTCTGCCGTAAAAATGTTGTAAAAGCAACGTCAGTCCAGAGTCGGAAACGACTGGTGCTTGCACAGGGGACCTTTCCTTTCCTTTCCTTTCCTTCCTGAACTACTCAACCACATATTTATTTTGAAGCTGTTTGGGTTCTGATGTATTAACTGAAAAACAGGATTGGGGGAAAATACTTATATTTCAAGATATTTTAAAATAAAATAATAAAAATTCAGAAACATTTTAAAAATATTTAAATAGTCTCTGTTCACTTATCAGATTGCTATTAATCTCACATTGGCATCAACATCTTTTAAAAAGGAACCAAAATGGAGGTTTTGATCAGATACAAATATTTTCAATTAAAATAGGTACATTTTAATGGATATGCAAGATGGAGAAAGATGATAAGGTTTGGAAACAAGTGGGGTCAAAGGAAGGATGTAGGACCTGATGTCTGTAGGGCGTTCCCAGTCAGAAGATATTTAGAATGGCCAAATAAGTCATTTAGCCAAGGGGTGTCAAACTCATTTGTTGTGAGGACTCATTTATCTGACATAAATGAGACCTTGTTGGGCTGGGTCATGTTGGGCTGGGCCATGTGTGTACCTATTTAAAACTAGGTAGCAGAGATATAAACTTTATAAAGGATGTAAACACAGTTAAATACTTTTAAAAACTTAAAACATCCTTAAAACATTAGCACTCTGTAGTATTAAAGGTGCTTTCTTTGTATCTTTCCCCTGGGGTCCAGGGAACTGGGCAAAGGAAGCTCTGGCTCTTTCCTTCCTTCCCCAGGGGACCAAGAGAGGGAGGAATCTCAGCCAATGGAGAAAATAGAGGCTTTGCTTTGTAGCTCCTGTGCGACTGAGCAAGCCTTGCAAAGCAAGCTGTGATGCAGAAGGAAGCAAGAGAGAGAGAGAAGGAAGCAGATGACAGTCAGTAGCTCGGGGGCCTGATTTGGCCCCTGGGCAGCATGTTTGACACCCCTGATTTAGCCAAAGGCTGGGTGTGCTATCTGTGCAAAGGCTATCAGGAGTCTCAGGGGATGTTGAAAGGTACATAGGCTGAGTCCCCAACTCCTATGGGTGGCCTGATCTAGGCTGTAGGAACAGGAAGTGGACACAGTGGGTGAAGAAGCCTCTCATTTTCTCATTCCAGTTCCCTTAATAGTCACAGAACCCTTCCATGAACAGAAAACATTGTTTGAAATATGCTTTCCCACCCCTAGCTCATTCCCCAGCCGCCCTCCTGTTTCTTTGGAGAGCCAGTTTGGTGTAGTCCTTAAGTGCATGGACTCTTATCTGGGAGAACCAGGTTTGATTCCCCACTCCTCCACTTGCAGCTGCTGCAATGGCCTTGGGTCAGCCATAGCTCTCATAGGAGTTGTCCTTGAAAGGGCAGCTGCTGGGAGAGCCCTCTCAGCCCCACCCACCTCACAGGGTGTCTGTTGTGGTGGGAGAAGATACAGGAGATTGTAAGCCACTCTCTGATTCAGAGAGAAGGGCGGGGTATAAATCTGCAGTCTTCTTCTTCTCCCTCCCCCTCTTCCTGAGCAGAAGTCTCTCGCATGAACAGAAAAGCAGCCAAGGATCTTGGAAGACCACTGCTGTCAAGGAGTCTTTTTCATGAGCACTTCCATGTTGAATCCAGATCATTGCAACGATGAGCTTTGGCTGCTAGAATAGTTTTGCTAGCTATCAAGTATATGATGTCTGTGAAACTTACAAGTATCCTTTTCTCGCCCTGTGGTATGTGGCCCGCGTTGGTATCAAGGTCAGCTACTCTCAGAGACTATTGCCTTTGGTTGCAGCTGGCTTGAACTAGAACTTGAGATGAAGCGGGGGGAGAGAGGGGAAAGTTTCATTGGTAGAAAAAAGGCGCTTTTTACTCAAACGAGTATCGGTCTTGGTCAACCAATATATCTGACTGTTTGTACCTGTATCCAGGGGTGGAATTCTAGCAGGAGCTCCTTTGCATATTAGGCCACACCCCCTGATGTTGCCAATCTTCCAAGAGCTTCCAAAAAACGAGCCTTGTAAGCTCCAGGAGGATTGGCTACATCAGGTGGTGTGGCCTAATATGCAAAGGAGCTCCTGCTAGAATTCCACCCCTGCCTGTATCTTTAGTTCTACCAAGACGCAGTCTTGCCTGTTGCTCTTTCGTTAAATGAATACAACTTTCTATGATTCAGTAAACACAGAGGTCCTCATTGATGAAGACTGTGCAATACTTGACAACTTACTACTTTGTATTTCATATTTTAATCAGCCTTTTGTGTGCATTTTTCCCACTGTGTGGGGGGCTGTGGTGGTTAGAGTGTCGGGGATAGAATCAATGAGATCCAGGTTTGAATCCCCACTCAAAGAGGGAATAGTGCCCCTCCCTTCTCATCCGATTAAGAAGAAACACCTTCCTGTGCCCCCCCCCCCAAGGTCCTGGCCTGCACCAAAACCTGGCTTCCTATGGCCCTGATCCACTTTGGGGTCATCCTCAAGCCCCCCCATCCCCCCCCCCCATGTATGGAGCCAGTCTGGTGTAGTGGTGAAGTGCGCAGACTCTTATCCGGGAGAACCAGGTTTGATTCCCCATCCTCCACTTGCAGCTGCTGGAATGGCTTCACAGGGTGTTTGTTGTGGGGCGGGGGGAGGAGGAGGTAAAAGGAGATTATGACCGCTCTGAGACTGAGATTCAGAGTATAGGGCAGGATATAAATCCAATTTCTTCTTTTTCTTCTTCTTTGTTTCTTCCCAGTCATTCACTGTGAGCTGAAGACCAACCAGTCTTAACCCAAAATAAGTTCTTCTCTCCTGCATAGTCTACATATCTTGGCAATTTATCCCCTCTCTGTCTTTCTCTTCCTCCAATTTACACAATTTACAGAGAGCAATAAGGGAGAACAAATCCAGGGAAATATCCATTTGAAAAGAAAAAGAACCTTCCCTCGCATCTTTGATGTCTGCTACAAAAGCCAGCTTGGAGAATGTTAGACAAATGAGTACAGCACTTAAGAGACAATAAAACAATAGACTTCTTAAATGTTAGGATGCGGTAATTGTTCCTTACCTCCTGAACTGCATGGCTTCCTCCTTCCTGTCTCAGTTGCTATAATGGTGATTCTCTTTGTTTTGGTCTACACCTGATGTGGGCGTGCACAGACCAGGTACTGGATTGGATCCAGGTGAAACTTTCCACTCATGCAAGGGGAGCAGATAAATAATGCTGTTGGGGGACAAGCAACTGTGAGAAAGGCACTGAGAGGCAAATGGGAAGCCTATAGGAGGAAGAGGGAATTGGTGGAAGTTACCCCATCCCTTTTGTTAGGGAGAAATCCAGTCAGGATCCAGCCTGCTGCATTATTACATCTCAACTCAGATGGTTTTTCATGGAAGAAAAAGAAGGAGGAGGAGGTGGTGGTGGTGAGGAGGAGGAGGAAGAGGATGATATTGGAGCTATATCACGCCCTATACGCTGAATCTCACAGCAATAAGAAAAGGCAAGCGGTGTGCTGGGATTTATTAGGAAGGGGATTGAAAACAAGTTGGCCAGCAGGGTAAGATTAACAATTAGGCCAAGTAGGCACTGGCCTATAGGCCCCCACACCTTTAGGGGCCCTGGGCCAGCTTCCCTCTCAGCCTGCACGCCCAGCCAGCAACTGAGCTGCTCTTTGCCTGATTTGCCTGGGATGGCTGTTGCTGGCATCGTCACCAAGTTTGCCTCTCTCCGCCTCTGGCCCGTGACTTTGTCAAAGCAGCTTTTGAGGAGGGATCTGTGGGGTGCAGAGGGGGCCAAAGGTGGTGAGGTGGGTGCTCCAACTCTGAAATAATTTGCAAGACCCCCCCCCCCTGAGATTTTGATTGTCTAGGGCCCCCCAGAGGGTTTAATCCAGCACTGCCAGTATCATAATGCCCCTGTATAAATCGATGATGTGGCCTCATATGGAATATTGTGTCCAGTTCTGGTCACTGTACCTGCTGGCCAATTTGTTTTCAATCCCCTTCCTAATAAATCTCAGCACACCGCTTGCCTTTTCTTATTGAAGTCACACACTGCACTGAGTTGACATTTTCAGGAAGTTAGTCCCTTGATGAGAGACCACCAAGAAAGCCCAGGGTCAGGACACAGAGGAAGGCAATGGCCACCCTGCATGTCTTTTGCCCCATCAGATCTTGGAAGGTAAGCCGGCTTGGCCCTGGCGAGTGCTTGGATGGGAGACCACCAGGAAGTCCGTGGCAAACCACCTTTGAATTAGGGTTGCCAAGTCCCCCATGGCATCTGGTAGGGGACTTTTTCACATATGTGGTGCGATGACTTCACCCGGAAGTGATCTCATTGCGCCAGCGACGCCGCACGCTGGCTGCTCTAGGTGTTTTCGGGAAAACTCTATGGTTTCCCCAGATGCTCTAGCGATTTGGGAGGGGAAAACTCTATGGTGCCTGTTGTACCATAGAGTTTTCCCTCTCAAATTGCTAGAGCATCTGGGAAAACCATAGAGTTTTCCCAGGAAAGCCTAGAACGGCCAGCACACAGCATCACTGGCACGATGACGTCACTTCCGGCGACATCGGGAATGTTCCCCCCGCCTGCCCAGTGTGGGCCGGCGGGTTAGGAACTTCCAGGGCAGGAGAATCCCCACCTGGCCCGTGGGTTTGGCAGCCCTCTTGCCTTTAAAAGCCTGCAGGGTCTCACCATAAGAGCTGCTACCAGGGCCACAGAAATATTTCATTCCGGTTGGTTCATGCAGTGTACAAAGTGCTAACATTTTTTAAAAGAAAAGATAATTTTCTGGGATACTCTCTGAAGATTTGTAGGCCCACAGCTCTTTCTTTCCTTCCTTGTTTCCTCTTTTGTTTTAATTTGGTGCATTCTTCCTTCTCCTCCCACCCCCTCCATCTTTGCCTGTGACTTTTTCAATGATGGTTTGTACTGATGATAAATCACTCTAAGTGCTCCGATACTTACTCACACAAGAAAACACATATGAATCACTTTCCCACTGCTGAAAGGCAGCTATTGTGAGAGCAAAATGCAGCCGTTGCACAAAGAGAACAGCTCCACTTCCTGCCTTGGACTGCTGCGAGCTGGACTTTCAAAAGGGCCTGTGTCCAGCGGGTCCCCTTCCACGTACATCATCCAAGGACAGAGAAGGCTGTTTTTGAAGGTGGGGAACAATCCAGAGCTGAATCACAAAGAGGTCAAGAGTCACTCTGGAGAAGATGAGGGGAAACAGAGGGAGTCTACATCTGGAGTTGAAGAGACCTGGGGGGGGGGGCACATGACCCCAGTCACGGGATTGCAGGCCCCATAGAGGTGCTGTTTTCTTCTTGTTCCATGTGCAGAAAACAAAGGTTCTGTGTGCCATGCGTCTTTTCTCACATGCCATTATTATTATTTTTATTTATTTAAAACTGTTATTAAGCTGCCTTTCTACCTTGCAGAACTCAAGATGGCTTATGTATATAATATAATTATTTTCAGGGTTTTGTTTGTAGAAAAAGCCCAGCAGGGACTCATTTGCATATTAGGCCACACCCCTGATGCATTTTTAATCCCCCCTTTCCCCCTCTTCTTACAAGGTCCTTATTTCTCACCTTCAAGTGCAAGAATTATTATTATTATTAATTTTTCTTTTTAAAACATTGGGGTTTTTTACTATTTTGGGGAGTTTTTGAAGGTGGGGAACAATCCAGAGTTGAATCACAAAGAGGTGATTTACTTTCACACAGTTTTAAAGTAATAATTCACTTTGTTTGGATATAGAAATATCCTCTTTACAGTGGGATTTCCCTCACTGAAATATTTTCTTTCAATTGGATGTTAACATCTCTTTAAGATCACATTTGTTTAACTTTCATATTATTGCTTCTCTTTTTCTTGATAGTGTATGATATTTTTATTTTAAAATCTGTATTATATATATACAATTTTAATAGAAGTTATTTACTGTTTAAAAAATTGGGGGGGGGAATCTCACTTAGGGCTGCCCATCAATAAAAACTACATGGTTCGAATGCAGTCCTTCAGTTGCCTCCTGAAGACTGGAAGTGATGGGACCTGATGCGCCTCTCTCGGGAGGTTCTTCTATAATGGTGGGGCTGCCACCAAAAAGGCCCTCTCTTGTATACCTGCAAAACAAGTGTTTTTGGTCAATGGGGCAGTCAGAAGAGCCTCTTGATGCGATCTGAGTTCCTCGGCAGGAACTTGTGGGAAAAGATGGCCATGAAGACTCCTGCTGAGTAACAGAATGAATGAGAGGAGTAAACAGAATGAGAGAAGTAACAAAATAAAAATGGGAGACCACAGTGGTGAAGAGGATTTATCCACGGCTTGGTGCCTGGGCTCCTTCCTCATTACAGAATGCTTCTTAATGCTCAGCTTATGTTCTTGTTTCCCCCCTCCCCGCTCTCTTGGCCTGCTGCCACAGTTCTGGTCTTGACCTGGGTGAGGTCATAACCTCTGCCCCCCCTTGTCATGTGATCCCACTTGTCTCAAGGTAGCTACTGAGTGTATCCCACATAGATGCCCTTGTTCAGGGGTGGGATTCTAGCAGCAGCTCCTTTGCATATTAGGCCACACAGCCCTGATGTTGCCAATCCTCCAAGAGCTTACAAGGCTCTTTTTTGTAAGCTCTTGGAGGATTGGCTCCAACAGGGGCGTGTGGCCTAATATGCAAAGGAGCTCCTGCTAGAATTCCATCCTTGCCCTTGTTGGATATTGTAACTCTGCTTGCAAGAGGATCTGGGAGGGAAAGAATTAAAACAATTCTCTGTCCAGGCACACTGGGAAGTTGGCCCCGCCCTCTCATCAGCCAGGTGTTCAGCCTCTTGGGCCCTTGCTGGCCTTCTGTGTTTCATCTTCTATGCGACCTCTCTTCGACTTCTTCTCTCTCTTACCTGGGCTTGGAGCTGCAGCAAGTTAATCTTTTGGAAGTTCATCTGTTCACAATGAGTTCAATGTACCTGCCTGTGTAAGTTTTGTGCTATTTTGGCAAGTAAAAATTCATTCTCTTAGAATCATAGAGTTGGAAGGGACCTCCAGAGTCATCTAGTCCAACCCCCTGCACAATGCAGGAAACTCACAAATACCACGCCTTAAATTCTCAGGGTCCTCATTGCTGTCAGATGGGCATCTAGCCTCTGTTTAAAAACCTCCAAGGAAGGAGAGCCCACCACCTCCCGAGGAGGAAGCCTGTTCCACTGAGGAACAACTCTAACAGTCAGGAAGTTCTTCCTAATGTTGAGCCGGAAACTCTCCTGATTTAATTTCAACCCATTGGTTCTGGTCCTATCTTCTGAGGCCACAAAAAACAATTCCACACCATCCTCTATAGGACAGCCCTTCAAGTACTTAAAGATGGTGATCATTTCACCTCTCAGCCACCTCCTCTCCAGGCTAAACATGCCCAGCTCCTTCAACCTTTCCTCATACGACTTGGTCTGTAGACCCCTCACCATCTTCGTTACGCTCCTCTGGACCCGTTCCAGCTTGTCTATATCCTTCTTAAAATGTGGTGCCCAAAACTGAACACAAGACTCCAGGTGAGGTCTTACCACTTGTTACCACTGGAGTCAGATCACCTTTGTCATTTGTTTGAGCAGCATTTTCCCCTTAACCAGGAAATGTGGAGGATCAGGGATACTGTAGAAAGCTTTTGGGCTTCCAAGGCAAAACCTTGGCCTTGTCTGCTAGAAAGACCTCTACAAAGGGTTCTGAAACATGCTGTGAGGTGGCATCGTGTGGCCACTCTCTTTGGTCTCTCTCACAACTCCGAAAGTTCATGGGGAGGCTGGTGGAGTAGGAATGTTGTGCTCCGGGCAGGGGTCGTTTTGTTGGAAAATAGGTGGTGGAGCTTATTAGCATATGCCACCGCCCCCAGCCAAAAGCAAGCCAACACAAGAAAGGAGAGCCCAGATAAGCGAGGCCTGCTTGGGCTGGCTAGAGTTCCAGCCAGCCCAAGCAGGCCTCGCTCACCTGGGGCTCTCCTGCCCCCCACCAATCAAAAGGCCAGCATGCCACCCGCCACACAAAATCACATCAGAAGTGGAGAAAGAGTGGCTTGGGCTTCTCCAGGGGTTAATGAGGGCTGCTGGGGGCGTGGCAAAGCCCCTGGTGGCTGGCTGCCCACCTGCTCTCCTAATCCAGGAATTGTTATGCAGCTGCACCTCCTATTCAATGGACAAGGTAGGTGGGGTGGGGGAACCCTCAGAAAGGTTCAGGAGCTGTGCTCCGGTGAGCTCCTGCTGAATTCCAGGCCTGGCTCCGGGGCTCAAATCTCACCTCTGTCATAAACTTACAAGCTGCCGATAGGGAGGCCTCCCCCCCCCACCCCCATATAAAGAAAACGACACCAACCTGCCTTTCAGAGCCATTGTAAGGATTGCAATTAGAAGATGTGTGTGATGGGCTTCGAACACTGGAAACACCATCAAAATGTGTCATGTGGGGCGTTGACCAGGGACCGCTGCCCTCTAAGCGCTTCAAGTGATGATTAGCAATGGCACATGAAACGGTCCTCCTCTTGAGGATTCCTGGATAGCCTTTGAAGAACATGGATTAGAAAGACCTGGCTGACCACACAACACCCACTCCAGGTAACCAGGAACCCCCATTGATATTATTTCATCTCAGGGACCCCAGTTGGCTCACATGGTTCTCTTCTCCATTTTATTCTCACGACAGCCCTGTGAGGTAGCTTTGGCTGAGAGAGTGTCGCCGGCTGGCGTCCCCCAGTGAGCTTCTGTGGCAGATGTGGGGATTTGAACTTGAGCCTCCTAGATCAGAGGTGATGAACTCATCTGTTATGAGGGCCGGATCTGACATAAGTGGGACCTTGTTGGGCCAAGCCACGTGTGTTCCTATTTCAGATTAGGTAGCAGCAGAGATATAAACTTTATAAAGGACACAGACAAACACAATTAAAGTTTTTTAAAAAAAAAAATTAAAACATGCTAGCACTTGTTGGTCTTCAAGGTGCTTTCTTTGTATTTCTCCCATGGGATCCAGGGAACTGGGCAAGCGAGGCTCTGGTTCTTTTTCTCCTTCCCCAGAAGGCCAGGAGCCTCAGCCAATAGAAGGAAGAGAGGCTTGGCTCAGTAGCTCTTCTGTGTGATTGAGAGAGCCTGGCAAAGCAAGCTCTGCCTCCCCTACTTCCTCCCCCAGGGAGGAGCCTCAGTCAATGGAGAAAACAGAGGTTTTGCTCTGTAGGTCCTGTGCAATTGAGCAAGCCTTGCAAAGCAAGCTATTATGCAGAAGGAAGCAAAAGAGAGGGAGAAGGAAGCAGATGACAGCCAGTTGCTCAGGGGCCTGATAGGAGCCCTCTGGGGGCCTGATTCGGTCCCCGGATCGCATATTTGACACCCCTGTCCTAGATGATGAATGATCCTAGTCCAACACTGCAACCACTTCACCATGCTGGCTCTCTTGGAAGTCGTGCTCATAATGCCACAGATGTGAAGATTATTCGTTGCATTCAGGGAACCACACTGCACATGCTCAGAGGCAATCCTCATCCTTTTCCAACTCTAGGGCTTCATGCATGGTACATTTCCTCCGAGAGATGTACCTGGCATGTTCTGAAGTTCTATGCTTCCTAAGTATGCACTTTGCTCTATGACCTCTACCACTGTTTGCCCTGTTGTGGAAACATAATGAGTATCTCCGAGGCCTCATGTGTAGTCCCTACTTGGACAAATAACACTGCCCCCAGGGGCATTTCATGCTGGGAGAGAAACATCCCCCCATACCACAGGCAGGTTCAAAAGTGCCTACAAAGAGAAAATGTCTCCTTGCCCAACTCACGATGGGTAGCTGCAGGGCTTTTTTTGTAGCAGGAGCTCCTTTGCATATTAGGCCACACCTCCCTGATGTAGCCAAACTCCTGGAGCTTACAGTAGGCCCCGTACTAAAAGCCCTGTAAGATCATGAAGGATTGGCTACATCAGGGGTGTTTGGCCTAATATGCAAAGGAGTTAGAGCTGCCGAGTTCCCGAGCCAGGTTTGGTTTCCCCCACCCCAGAGGTTCCCAACCCACCGGCCCACATTGGCCAGTGGGGGGTATTCTCCCCCAACGTTGTCAGCAAGATGATGTCACTCACAGTGACATGATCATGCTGGCGACATCGCACACCAGCTGCTCTAGGGACTTCCAGGAAAACCCTATGGTTTTCCTGGACATTCTAGCAATTTGGGAGGGAAAACTCTATGGTACCAAATTGCTAGAGCATCTGGGAAAACCATAGAGTTTTCCTGGACGTTTCTAGAGTGGCTGGCGCAAGACATTGCCGGTGCGATGATGTCACTTCTGAGTGATGTCATCGTGCCGCATGCATGAAAACAGTCCCCCACTGGTGGCTGCGGAGGACCTGGCAACCCTAAAAGGAGTTCCTGTTACAAAAAAGGCCCTGAATGGCTGTGTTACTCTGCCCGTAGCAGTAGACAAGAGCCAGTGTCCAGGAACACCTTCAAGAGGAACAAGATTTGTGGCCAGGTAGGAGCTTCCACGAGTCACTGCTCACTTTTTCAGAAAGAGGTCGAATGACACACGAATCCCCAACTCATGGCTGCCCCTGAAAGTTTGTCAATTGCAGGATAATAGAGGGATTATAGTTTTGGAAGGCCTCACCCACCCTGGGAACTGTGTCGCTTTCTTTCCATCTCCACAGGCTCTTGTCCCTTCCAAAGAAATCTGACTTTGCCCTGTGAGTCACCTCCCAGTTTGGCTACTGTAATATGCTCTGTGTGGGGCTACCCTTGAAGTCAATCCAGAAGCTTCAACCAGTAAAGATTGTAGCGGCTTCCTTGTCATTGCTGAGGGACAAGAACTTTGGACATATGGACATAAAAGAAGCCATGTTGGATCAGGCCAATGGCCCATCCAGTCCAACACTCTGTGTCACACAGTGGCCAAAAAAACCCCCACAAGTGCCATCAGGAGGTCCATCAGTGGGGCCAGGACCCTAGAAGCCCTCACCCTATTGCCCCTCCCCCAAGCACCAAGCATACAGAGCATCACTGCCCCAGGCAGAGACTTCCATCTAGACCTGTGGCTAACAGCCACTGATGGACCTCTGCTCCAGATGTTTATCCAATCCCCTCTTAAAGCTGGCTATGCTTGTAGCCACCGCCACCTCCTGCGGCAGTTAATTCCACATGTTAATCAGAAGGACTTCCTTTTATCCGTTCTAACCCGACTGCTCAGCAATTTCATTGAATGTCCATGAGTTCTTGTACTGTGAGAAAGGGAGGAAAGCACTACTTTTTTTTTTAGTCAGCTTCACCGGTTACCAAGCAGTCATCATCAAGTTCATTTCCAAGTGCTGGCGTCCAACCTCGGGAGGCATTCCAGGGTTTGGGTCCTGCTTCGCTTGAAGTCTCTCCTTGCCCTCGCATGAACCCACAACCCCAGCTATGATCCAGCCAACCAGTCCCATTGACAAGACTAAAGAGCAGGCAGAATGAGGGCTTTCTTTGCTGTGGCACCAGCCCTTTGGAATGCCCTTTCCAGAGGAAGTTCGACATGCCAACTCTTTTTACGGCTTCGGCAAGGAATGCAAGACATTCCCCTTTGAGCTGCCTTTTCACTGGGTCGCTTCCTCCTTCCCTTCGCTGAGATGCCATTTCCCTGGACTGGAGTTGAGGTTCCTTTACTGTACCTTCTGCAGTTGACTGGATCGCCACATCTCTCGTGTTTTGCTTTCGATTCACTGCTTTTGCAAACTGCCTTGAATGCAGAAGCAGCTGCAGAGGGAGGGATGCACAGAAAGAAGACAACGCCGACCCTCTCGCAGCCCAAGGAGAGCTCCTTGCAAGGCAGTTTGGTGCAGTGGTCAGACCTGATTTTGGGCAGGAGCTCCCAGGAGCGGAGCTCCAGAACTTCTAAATGTTATTGTGCTCTTTCTTTCTTACTCCTCCCAACCCGCAATACTTGTTTCTGGGCTCCACTGTTCAAACCCCCTGGGAGAATTTTGCTGAACTCTTAAGATTTCACAAACGTTCTAATATTTTCCCCCGTGAGAAAATGAGAAAATAACCAAAAGCTATCAAGCAGATGGATGGAAATCTTCCTCATGCCACTGTGGCCACATAGGAGAAAGTAATTTTAAAAGTATGATGGGAGTAAGGTTTTATTATGACAATTCTAATTCAAGAAGCATTTTAAGGTAGATGCTGAGCTGATATAATTGAGTCCACCTTCCAGTGATGTCTGGGGTGTGGCATATGCAAATATGTTATACAAATTAGGTGTGCTAATGAGTTCTGGCACTTCTTTTTCTACAAAATGACCCCGGGTAGTGGTTAAGTGTGTGGAACTCTTATATGGGAGAACCCGGTTTGATCCCCCACTCCTCCATTTGCAACTGCCGGAATGGCCTTAGGTTAGCCATAGCTCTAGTAGGAGTGGTTCTTGAAAGGGCAGCTTCTGGGAGAACTCTCTCAGCCCCACCCACCTCACAGGGTGTCTGTTGTGGGGGAAGAAAGGAAACTGTGAGCTGCTCTGAGATTCTGAGATTCAGAATGAAGGGCAGGATATAAATCCAATATCATCTTCTCCTCCTCCTTCTCCTTCTGAGTTGCTCCGGAATGTCTCCTCCATGCATGACGTCACCAGGCCTGGAACTGACAAGGCCTCTTGGCAGGGAGGGAAGTGTTTCCGGACATCATCATAATGGGAAGATCCAGCGTAGTCCGGCTTCCGGCAGGATGAGACCGCAGGCATAGCTGTGTCTACAGGCAAACAGATGCCCATAGATAAGATATTGGATTTAAGATATTGGATCTCTAGCCCACCCTTCACTCTGAATCTCAGAGCAGTCATAATCTCATTTACCTCCCCCCCCCCACAACAGACACCCTGTGAGGCAGGTGGGGCTCAGAGAGCTCTGACAGAAGCTGCCCTTTCAAGAACAACTCCTACAAGAGCTATAGCTGACCCAAGGCCATTCCAGCAGCTGCAAGTGGAGGAGTGGGGAATCAAACCCTGTGCTCCCAGATAAGAGTCTTTGAACCTAAGAAGAAAAAGAAGACTGTAGTTTTATACCCGCCCTTCTCTCTGAATCAGAGTCTTAGAGCGATTTACAATCTCCTTTATCTCCTTCCCCCGCAACAGACACCCTCTGAGGTAGGTGGGACTGAGAGAGCTCTCCCAGAAGCTGCCCTTTCAAGGACACCTCTGTGAAAGCTATGGCTGACCCAAGGCCATACCAGCAGGTGCAAGTGGAGGAGTCGGGAATCAAACCCGGTTCTCCCAGATAAGAGTCCGCGCACTTAACCAATGCACCAAACTGGCTCTCATAGGATTAGGGGCAGACAAACCAGTTTCCGGATTTTTTTTTTTAAATTGCACTCTGTGTTGCGAGATTTCCTTGGTCTGGTGCATCTCTGCGAATGCCCAGCTGTGCCCTCTGCCTGTGCCAGGGACTACCGTGGCTACAAAGAGGATGCTGGCCATCCTGCAACCCCAGCAGTCAGTGGCCCCCCGTTTGGATCTTGTCACTCCTGTCAGAGACTCTGCGACTCGGAAGCCATATCTGGTTTCTTTATTTTCTTTACTTTTTTATCCTCACAACAACTCTGTGAGAGAGGTTCAGCTGAGAGGCCCCCCAGATCACCCAACAGGCTTCCATAGCAGAGTGGGGATTCAAACCTGGGTCTCCCAGATCCTAGGCTGACCACCGTACCACACCACCATAGCAGCATCTTCCCGGGAAGAAAAACCAGAAGGCCATATCTAGATGACACATAAACCATATTTATTTGTCTCTTGTTTTATTAACTTAAATTATACCCCTCCTTGCTCCCCATTGTGGGAACCCAAAGCAGCTTATCATGTTCTCCTCGCTTCCATTTGGTCCTCATAACCCTGTGAGGTACACAGAACATGAGTCAGCAGTGTGATGCAGCAGCTAAAAAGGCAAATGCGATTTAGGGCTGTATCAATAGGAAGATAGTGTCCAGATCATGTGAAGTGATGGTATTGCTGTACTCTGCTCTGGTAAGACCTCACCTGGAGTATTGTGGTCAGTTTAGGGCACCACATTTTAAGAAGGATATAGACAAGCTGGAACGGGTCCAGAGGAGGGTGACAAAGGTGGTGAGGGGTCTGGAGACCAAGTCCTATGAAGAAAGGCTGAAGGAGCTGGGCATGTTTAGCCTGGAGAGGAGACACGTGAGAGGTAATATGATCTCCATCTTCAAATACTTGAAGAATTGCCATCTAGAGGATGGTGCAGAATTGTTTTCTGTGGCTCCAGAAGGTCAGACCAGAACCAACAGGTTGAAATTAAATCAAAAGAGTTTCCAGCTCAACATTAGGAAGAACTCCCTGACTGTTAGAGCAATTCCACCTTGGGAGGTGGTGGGCTCTCCTTTGGAGGTTTTTAAACAGGCTAGATGGCCATCTTGCAGCAATGCAGATTCTGTGAACTCAGGCTAAGACAAAGAGTGGGGGGGGGAGGTATTTGTGTGTTTCCTGCATTGTGCAGGGGGTTAGATTAGATCACCCTGGAGGTCCCTTCCAACTCTGTGATTCTATGAGGTGGGTCAGACTGAGAGTATGTGACTGGCCCATGGTCACCCAGCAGGTTTCTGTGACAGGATGGGATATGAACCTGGTTCTGCCCAATTGCAGTCCAGCCCTCTAACTACCCTGCCACCATGGCTTGATTGACTGCCTTCCTTTATACCCCCATCTCCCCCACCCAGTTAAGACCCAAAGGTTCACATAGTTTTTCTTTCTTCCATTTGACCCTCACAGCAACCTGGTGAGGCCAAGTTCACCCGAGAAGCTTGTATGGCAGAGAAGGGATTCAAACCCAGGACTGGATCTACATGTTTTTGAGGGGAAAAGGAAAGGTCTCCTGTGCAAGCACCAGTCGTTTCCGACTCAGGTGATGTTGCTCTCACAACGTTTTCATGGCAGACTTTTTTATGGGGTGGTTTGCCACTGCCTTCCCCAGTCATCTACACTTTCCCCTCAGCAAACTGGGTTCTCATTTTACCGACCTCAGAAAGATGGAAGGCTGAGTCAACCTCAAGCCGGCTACCTGAAAACCCAGCTTCCACTGGGGATTGAACTCAGGTCATGAGCAGAGCTTAGGACTGCAGTACTGCAGCTTTAACACTCTCTCCCAAGGGGACAAATTAAAAAATGACACCCCCTTATGGGCCCACTCTATCTTATGGGACTATAGAATAGAATGGACTCCATGCCCAATTGGTGCCCTCCCTTCGGCTGAACTCCGGGACAAATGCCCCCTCTGCTCCCCTAGATCCGGCCCTGTTCGAACTGGGTCTCTCTGACCACACTGGACTGCACCTCACTGGGCTGGCCTAAGAGCAAAGCCGCTGTTACGAAGTGTGATCCAGACATCCATCCTCAGGGTAGTGCTGGAAGCGGCTTTTCCCAACAGCCCATGTCTTTCAGAAGGCTGAGATAACTCTCTCAAGCTCACTATGACCTGCTTTCATTCAGTGCAATGCTTTGCCCAATGGGTGGGGCTTGGGCCGGCGGATGCAGTGATGGCTGTCAGTCTAGATGGCATTAAGGGGATTGGACAGATCCATGAGGAAGCTGTCATTGTGACTCAAAGGAACCTCCATGGTCAGAGGCAGTGACTCTGAATCACAGTGCCAGAAGGCAACATCATGGGGACGCCTTGCCTTGTGCTCTGCTTGGTGGACCTCCGGGGCATAGTTCCCTCGAAGCTGCAGAGTTCTGTGAGCAAAAATTCTACTATGTGAGCCACTGGCATTAAAGTAGTGAGCTCCTGCATAAGACAAAAAATGTGTGAGCTGGAGGCTAAAAATCTGTGAGCTAGCTCGTGCTAACTCAGCTTGGAGGGGACGCTGCTTCAGAGGAACTGGCCAGCCACAGCCTGAGACAAACAGCACACTCACTCCGTGCAGGAAATACTCAGGATAATCCACAAGAGTGGTTTTTGTAAACGCATAAAGAAGAAGAAGAAGAAGATGAAGAAGATATTGGATTTATATCCGCCCTCCACTCCGAAGAGTCTCAGAGCGGCTCACAATCTCCTTTACCTTCCTCCCCCACAACAGACACCTGTGAGGTGGGTGGGGGGCTGGAGAGGGCTTTCACAGCAGCTGCCCTTTCAAGGACAACCTCTGCCAGAGCTATGGCTGACCCAAGGCCATGCTAGCAGGTGCAAGTGGAGGAGTGGGGAATCAAACCCGGTTCTCCCAGATAAGAGACCGCACACTTAACCACTACACCAAACTGGCTCTCCAGTGCCAAACAATTCAGTGATACAGATACTAAACCATCCTTTGCACAACACAACTACTGTCCGAAGAACCATGCCATTTTAACTGTGGTCCAACGAATGATAAAACGAACCGGT